>NC_092002.1:11539566-11577066 GCF_044704955.1 Pristiophorus japonicus
GTCAGCAGTTGCTCTGCCTGGTGAGAGTCCAGCCACCCAGGATCCTGCTCGCCAAACGTTAAGGTTATTTGTTAAACTCAGAAACCGTTCAGAAATCACAGAAAAAAAGGCAACGGTTTTGAAGGTTTTTACGCCAATGATTAACAGGTTTCTGACAGAGGTCCTACTGGTTGCTTTACCAACTGGTCAAGTTCATTTATAAAACACCATGGGATCCCACATCGGCTGGGGGCTCAAATCACCGCACTGACCCCACCTCACACTGCGGGACCGTTACCCCACCCTCACCACTGTGCACTCTGACCTTCGCCCTCACCACAGTGCACTCTGAGCCCTGCCTTCACTGCACGCACCCTGACCGTTGCCCACACCACAGTGCACTCTGACCTTCGCCCTCGCCACACGCACTCTGACTTTCGCCTTCACTGAACGCACCCTGACCTTCGCCCTCACCACAGTGCACTCTGACCTGCGCCTTCACCACAATGTACTCTGATCCGCGCCCTCACCACACGCACGTTGACCCCTGCCTCACTCTATTCGCAAAAAATTTCTGCAAAAGATACGTTCACTGCAAACACCAAACTGCAGCAGGTCTCCAGTGTCAGATGGAACCTATCGGGCGAGGCTGTCGGGAGAGAGAGAGGGAACGGGAGGAAGAGAGAAAGAGAGGGATGGAGCGAGACAGAGACAGACAGAGGGAGAGAGACAGAAAGAAACAGTGACATTGATAGGCAGAGAGAGATTGAGACGGAGTTTCAGAGAGAGAGAAATACAATGAAAAATAATTAATATTCAAAAACATTTTTATATTGCAATATATTTTCTGTTGTTCTGAATCGCAGAACAGCACACAGAAGGAGGCCATTCGGCCCATGGAGTGTACAGCACGGAAGGGCATCCGGCCCATGGAGTGTACAGCACGGAAGGGCATTCGGCCCATGGAGTGTACAGCATGGAAGGCCATTCGGCCCATCAAGTGTACAGCATGGAAGGCCATTCGGCCCATCGAGTGTACAGCATGGAAGGCCATTCGGCCCATCGAGTGTACAGCACGGAAGGCCATTCGGCCCATCGAGTGTACAGCACGGAAGGCCATTCGGCCCATCGAGTGTACAGCATGGAAGGCCATTCGGCCCATCGAGTGTACAGCATGGAAGGCCATTCGGCCCATCGAGTCTGCGATCCAGTTAGACCCGACCCTGCTCTTTCCCCATAGCCCTGCAATTTTTTCTCCAAGTATTTATCCAATCCCGTTTTGAATCTGTATCCACCCGCTCAGGCAGCACATTCCAAATCCTAACCACTCGCTGTGTAAAGACGTTTTCCCTCATGTTGCCTCTGGTTCTTTTGACGATCACCTTCAATCTGTGTCCTCTGGTTATCAACCCTTCCGCCAATGGGAACCATTTCTCTCTATTTACTCTGTCTAAACCCCTCGTGATTTTGAACCCCTCGATCAAATCTCCTCTCAACCTTCTCTGCTCCAAGGAGAACAATCCCAGCTTCTCCAGTCTATCCACGGAACTGAAGTCCCTCATCCCTGGAACCATTCTCGGAAATAGCAAGGGATACAGACAGGCTACGTGATTGGGCAAAAATTGGGCAGATGGAGCACAATGTGGGTAAGTGTGAGGTTATCCACTTTGGCAGAAATAATAGAAAAGCAAATTATAATTTAAGTGGAGAAAAATTGCAAAGTGCTGCAGTACAGCAGGACCTGGGGGTCCTTGTGCATGAAACACAAAAAGTGAGTATGCAGGTACAGCAGGTGATCAGAAAGGCAAATGGGATGTTGGCCTTTATTGCAAGGGGGGATGGAGTATAAAAGCAGGGAAGTCCTGCTACAGTTATACAGGGTATTGGTGAGGCCACACCTGGAGTACTGCGTGCAGTTTTGGTCTCCGTATTTAAGGAGGGATATACTTGCATTGGAGGCTGTTCAGAGAAGGTTCACTCGGTTGATTCTGGAGATGAGGGGGGTTGACTTATGAGGATAGGTTGAGTAGGTTGGGCCTCTACTCATTGGAGTTCAGAAGAATGAGAGGTGCTCTTATTAAAACGTATAAAATAATGAGAGGGGTCGACAAGGTGGATGCTGAGAGGATATTTCCACTCATAAGGGGAAACTAAAACTCGGGGACATAATCTTAGAATAAGGGGCCGCCCATTTAAAACTGAGATGAAGAGGAATTTCTTCTCTCTGAGGGTCGTAAATCTGTGGAATTCTCTGCCCCAGAGAGCAGTGGAGGCTGGGTCATTGAATATATTTAAGGCGGAGATAGACAGATTTTTGAGCGATAAAGGGAGTGAAGGGTTATAGGGAGCGGGCAGGGAAGTGGAGCTGAGTCCATGATCCGATCAGCCATGATCTCATTGAATGGCCGAGCAGGCTCGAGGGGCAAATTGCCGACTCCTGCTCCTATTTCTTATGTTCTTATGTTCTAAATCACTCCTGAACCTTGTCCAAAGCCTTCAGGTCCTTCCGAAAGCGCGGTGGGCCCAAAATCGGACACAATTCTCCAGCTGGGGCCGAAATTGCCCTCCGACCAAAAGGGGGCGCACTCACCGATATTGAAGACTTTCCCCCCGCCCCGACGCCCCTCCCCTTTAGTTAAAGGGGCAGGCCGCTGTGAACTCTGGAGTTTGTTGAGTTGGGGCCCGTTGGGCCACCAGTGAGGGTTTGGGACGGACCAGCGTCCCCAGAGGGGCGGGGAGTGGGGTGGGGGGTGGCCGGGGCTGAGCGTTGGCGGCCCAGCCGAACCCGTGGGCGCCACCGCCGGGATGACCGCGGAGTCGGCCGACGATGAAAACAAAATGGCGGCCGCGCGCCCTCCCCTTTAAGAGCGAAAAGGGGGTCGGCAGCGGTGGGCGCGTGCCCGATGGGGCGGCAACTCGGGCGACGCGGTGATGAGTACTGCCGGGAAAAAAAAATGGAGGGCCATTCTGTAAATGTCTGGGATTCTGTGTTGCCTCAGCGGTGGGTCCTTACCGAGCTGTGGCTCTTACAGAAAGGGGCAATTTTGCACCCCCTTTGGTGTTTTATATGGGTTTGGGAGGAGAAATGAGCAGAGACCTCACAGACTAAATGGTACACTTTTAAAGGGGGCGCTCGAGTGCAGAGAGACCCAAGGGTGCATTTAGGGTTAGGGTTAGGGAGAGAGCGCGTCCAAATTGTGTCCCGCGCAGCTGGCAAGAGGGCGGGTGACAGATTCACGTGCGGTCTCGAGGACTCACCCACCTGAATTGAAGGTCTCCATGAATTCGGAGGCACTCAGGGAGCTGTTCTGAAAGAGAGAGGGATGGACTGTTAACAACACAGCCCCACAGGAAGCAGGGTAACCCATCGGGCATTAACCCATCGGGCATTAACCCATCGGGCATTAACCCATCGGGCATTAACCCGCCGTCAGCTGCGGCTACATTTCACGTCCCGGCCGCTGTACATCTGAATGAAGAAACCAGCTAGCACTTGCACCGGGGGCAATGCGTAGCGGAAAAAAAACGAGAAAGAACTTGCATTTCTATAGCGCCTTTCACGTCCCAAAGCGCTGCGCAGCCAGTGAAGTATTTTCCAAGTGCAGTCACTGTTGTAATGTGGGAAATGCGCACAGCAAGCTCCCACAAACAGCAATGTGATAATGACCCTCCAAGGCCTTTGCCCCTCCCTATCTCCTTAATCTCCTCCAGCCCCACAAACCCACACCCCCCCCCCCCCCCCGAGATGTCTGCGCTCCTCTAATTCTGCCCTCCTGAGCATCCCTGATTATAATCGCTCAACCATCGGTGGCCGTGCCTTCTGTTGCCTGGGCCCCAAGCTCTGGAACTCTCTCCCAAAACCTCTCTGCCTCTCTTTCCTCCATTAAGATGCTACTTAAAACCTATCTCTTAGACCAAGCTTTTGGTCATCTGTCCTAATTCTCCTTATAATGGCTCGCTGTCAAATGTTTTTGTCTTTAACACTCCTGTGAAGCACCTTACGTCATTTTACTATGTTAAAGGCGCTATATAAATGCAAGTTGCCATTGATAACGAGCAGATAATCTGTTTTTTTGTTACGTTGATTGAGGGATAAATATTGGCCCCAGGACACCAGGGAGAACTCCCCTGCTCTTCTTCAAAATAGTGCCGTGGGATCTTTTACATCCACCTGAGAGGAGCAGACGGGGCCTCGGATTAACATCTCATCCGAAAGACAGCACCTCCGACAGTGCGGCACTCCCTCAGCACTGCACTGGGAATCCCTGGCTAAGTGGAGGAAATGCACCCGGGAGGGCGCTGAGCACCTCGAGTCTCGTTGCCGAGAGCGTGCAGAAACCAAGCGCAGGCAGCGGAAGGAGCGTGCGGCAAACCAGTCCCACCCTCCCTTTCCCTCAACCACTATCTGTCCCACCTGTGACAGGGATTGTGGCTCTCGTATTGGACTGTTCAGCCACCTGGGAACTCATTTTAAGAGTGGAAGCAAGTCTTCCTCGATTCCGAGCGACTGCCTATGACTTGACTCTTCTTCGAGATAGCGGCCGTGGGATCTTTTACATCCACCTGAGAGAGCAGACGGGGCCTCGGTTTAACGTCTCATCCGAAAAACGGCACCTCCGACAGTGCGGCACTCCCTCAGCACTGCACTGGGAGTGTCAGCCTGGATTTTTGTGCTCAACTCCCTGGAGTGAGAACTTGAACCCACGACCTTCTGACTCAGAGGCGAGGGTGCTGCCCACTGAGCCACGGCCGGCACTCAGGCTCGGTCACGGGGTAACACGTACCAGGCTTGCAGCATCCTTCAGGCGGTCCAGCACAGTTCCTTCGGCGCTGGCTGCGTTGGGCTTGGTCAAAACAATCTGGAACGAGAGACAAGGCGCAAACAGAAGACAAATTAAATCTCAAAACGTGGAATTCACAGAATCGAGCGGAAAAGGATCAGCCCCGATTGGCCGGGAGTCGGGGGTCGGGGTGGGGGCGCGGTGTATGGCGGGTGGGAGTGCACAGGTCCGTCACTATGCAATGCTGTCGAGAACGGAAATGTCGCTGAACGCTCTCTTCATTTTGAATCAGAGTCCGTTTGCCCAAGAAGGGGGTGGTAATTCGGTCTCCTGCCGCCCCTCTCAGAGCCCCGGAGGTGTGGCAATGGTGGCGGGAAGCACTTGCGCCCGGGCGGCCAGCTCCCAGCACCCCCGCCGGGACGTTCAGGGGGACGGGGGGGGTGTGGTTAGCGGGGGCGCGGAGCAGTACCACCTGGGAGACGCGAGTCGGTGTACAACGCCCCTGGTGGCTGGATTTGTGGCTGCCCCTGACTGTTAGCGCCCCCTGGTGGGAACGCCTGTGACCGCGGGCGCTCCGATCTGTAGCGGTTGCACTGAGGGAAGTAATATCGACCTCAGGTAAGTGTGATTGGTGTTTCTTTCATTTTTTTTTAGCGATTTACGTTGTGGTGGCGTGAGGCATTTATCAGGAATGTTTTTGGTGTTTATTCCCCCAGTTTTATTTCTTCGCTTAGCGCGTTCCTGGGCCGGCTGTTTAGCTCGGGATTGTCGCTTGCTCAGTTGGCCGAGCGCCCCAAGAGAGATGTGTAACGCCTCCCTTAGCACTCCGCCCCACACTCGGGGCAACCAGCTGCCCAATTTTGCTCCTGGGCGCAAACTTTACCGCCCTGCCGCCCCGAAACCAGCAGAGCCGAAAATCGAGCACCATTTTCCCCAAGGGTCTTTTTTTTTTTCAATGGTGCCAGAGAAAATCTGCTAAATCGGGCCCTCCTCCAGCCATCGGCAGCACGAGGCCCCAGTCTAAATTGGTTGCAATTCTGGTCTCTGGGCAGATATCCGGGTCAGAGAAAACCCATTGCTTGCCTGGCAAGGTGTTGCGAAGAAAGGCACCTCTGTGTGAACAAGCCCCGACATGGATCCCAGCCGCTTGAAGTTGACCAGTGGGTCACCGCAAGTCCCGAGACCCCCACATCAATGCAGCCCATCCCCTCTCGGTCTGCAAGAGCCAGTATGTGGGGAGTGTCGCCAGTCGTTTCTGCAACTCCGGGAATATTCACTCCAAACCGGCAATAATGAGGAGAGTTTATCGATGCAGGAAATGGAAATTATGCCAGTGGCTCTCATCTGGGATTGGGGCTGAAGCACATTAACGGGACAGTGTAGAGGGAGCTTTACTCTGTATCTAACCCTGTGCTGTACCTGCCCTGGGAGTGTTTGATGGGACAGTATAGAGGGAGCTTTAGTCTGTAGCTAACCCCGTGCTGTACCTGCCCCAGGAATGTTTGATGGGACACAGTGTAGGGGGAGCTTTACTCTGTATCTAAACCCGTGCTGTACCTGCCCTGGGTGTGTTTGCTGGGACAGTGTAGAGGGAGCTTTACTCTATATCTAACCCCGTGCTGTACCTGCCCTGGGAGTGTTTGATGGGACAGTGGAGAGGGAGCTTTACTCTGTTTCTAACCCGTGCTGTTCCTGCCTGGGAGTGTTTGATGGGACAGTGCAGAGGGACCTTTACTCTGCATCTAACCTGTGCTGTACCTGCCATGGTAGTGTTTGATGATACAGTGTAGAAGGAGCTTTACTCTGTATCTAACCCTGTGCTGTACCTGCCCTGGGAGTGTTTGATGGGACAGTGTAGAGGGAGCTTTACTCTGTATCTAACCCTGTGCTGTACCTGCCCTGGGATTGTTTGATGGGACAGTGCAGAGTGAGCTTTACTCTGTATCTAACCCCGTGCTGTACCTGCCCTGGGAGTGTTTGATGGGACAGTGTAGAAGGAGCTTTACTCTGTATCTAACCCGTGCTGTACCTGCCCTGGGAGTGTTTGATGGGACAGTGTAGAGGAAGCTTTACTCTGTATCTAACCCCATGCTGTAACTGCCCTGGGAGTGTTTGATGGGACAGTGTAGAGGGAGCTTTACTCTGTATCTAACCCCGTGCTGTAACTGCCCTGGGAGTGTTTGATGGGACAGTGTAGAAGGAGCTTTACTCTGTATCTAACCCGTGCTGTACCTGCCCTGGGAGTGTTTGATGGGACAGTGTAGAGGGAGCTTTACTCTGTATCTAACCCTGTGCTGTACCTGCCCTGGGAGTGTTTGATGGGACAGTGCAGAGTGAGCTTTACTCTGTATCTAACCCGTGCTGTACCTGCCCTGGGAGTGTTTGATGGGACAGTGTAGAAGGAGCTTTACTCTGTATCTAACCCGTGCTGTACCTGCCCTGGGAGTGTTTGATGGGACAGTGTAGAGGGAGCTTTACTCTGTACCTAACCCCGTGCTGTAACTGCCCTGGGAGTGTTTGATGGGACAGTGTAGAAGGAGCTTTACTCTGTATCTAACCCGTGCTGTACCTGCCCTGGGAGTGTTTGATGGGACAGTGTAGAGGGAGCTTTACTCTGTATCTAACCCCGTGCTGTAACTGCCCTGGGAGTGTTTGATGGGACAGTGTAGCGGGAGCTTTACTCTGTATCTAACCCCGTGCTGTAACTGCCCTGGGAGTGTTTGATGGGACAGTGTAGAGGGAGCTTTACTCTGTATCTAACCCCGTGCTGTACCTGCTCTGGGAGTGTTTGATGGGACAGTGTAGAGGGAGCTTTACTCTGTATCTAACCCCGTGCTGTACCTGTCCTGGGAGTGTTTGATGGGACAGTGTAGAGGGAGCTTTACTCTGTATCTAACCCCGTGCTGTACCCGCCCTGGGAGTGTTTGATGGGGACAGTGTAGAGGGATTGGAGTAGCACTGAGCCTATACCACTGTGTCTCACTCCCCGTTCCCATCCCCTCACACCTACCTCTGTGTTGAAGGCGCTGGTGGTGATGCTGTTCTCTCTGTGAAAAAGAGAAGCCCATGATTATCAACTCGAACGGCGGTGGAACTGCCCATAGAACCACTCTGCCTTCGCTGTGACTGTCTCAACCTATGTGAGAGATACTATCAGAGCGTTCAACCCAGAAACACCGGGGCTCGAAACTTCCGCCCCCCCCCCGCGCGAAGCGAGGCGCACCCAACGTTTTCGAAGACTTCTGGCCGCGCAATGTACGGGGACGGGTCAGAGTGTCCGAGGCCGTCAGTCATCAGCGCCTCGCCGATGACCTCATTGCGCCGGCGGCTCACAATGTCAACCCCCCTCCCCTTCAGTTAAAGGGGAGGGCCGCTGCGAGCTCTGCAGCCACTTTAGTGGCCAACACTGGGCCACCTGGGAGGGTTTCGGCCGGGCCAACTCGCCTGGCACCCAAGAGGGTCTGTGTTTGCCTGTTGACGGCCCGGCCAAACCCGGGGGCCACAATTGTCGGCCCGAGCTGGCAGTCGGCAGACAAAAAAAAACACAACATGGCGTCACCGACAGCGACACCTCCCCTTTAAGGGCGGCCCCGCTCTCTCGTTTTGGGCGGCAAAGACGAATTTTGCTCAGTTTGGGGCGGTGATTACCGCCCGGCGTTAAAATCAGCCGGGGTCACCGCCTCAAAAACGGTGGGACCGGATTTCGAATCCTGAATGTTTGCGGCTGGAGCAGTTAACTCACGGACATTCCACCGAGGATGAAGTTCTGCCCGACCCCCTTGTGGTGTGTCATACGATTACAGGTTTTGAAACATAATAGAAAGTTACAGCGCAGAAGACCATTGCGGCCCATCGTGTCCGCGCCGGCCGACAAAGAGCCACACGGCCCTCGGTCAGCAGCCCTGAAGGTTACATCTAAACCAATGAACAATGGCGGAAAGGTAAAGAGCACCCGGCCCAACCAGTCCGCCCCACACAACTGCGACACCCCCTTACACCGAAACATTCTACAACTCTTTTAGAGGAGACAAATAAACATTAGGTCAAGTGACCCCCCCGATCTGGGGGACACTCCAAACATTTCGCAAGGGCCTTTTTTTTTTGTATTTTTGTAGATTTTTTTTGCTGTTTTTTTGGGGCTCTAAAACCATAGTTTACAAGTGCCCCCGATAAAAGGGGAGGGGGACACTAAAACCAGCATTTAAAACAAATTAAACTTTGAAACATAAAATCAAATTAAAATTTGGTTGCCGGGGGTGATGATGCACACCAGTCCCTCCGGCGCCCACCTCTCGCGGAAGGCCGCGAGCGTACCGGTGGAAAAAATTCAGCTTTTCCCAAGATTTGAACTTGGATCGCTGGATTCCAAGTCCAGAGTGCTCACCATTGCACCATTTAACCAACAGTCCGAAACATTCTACATTCGATCCCAACTGCAGCCATGTGCATTGGGAGTGGCTGAGCCAGTCACGTGATGTTCACAAGACTCAATAAAACCCCGGCCAGTTGGGTTCGGGGGATCCACGATGGGGCAGGTGGTTGTGAGCCTGGTGGATGAACTGGTAATGTGTCGTGTGATTCTCAAATCTTTATTAATAAACCAACTAGTTATTAATAGCAATGTTTCGCCCTGCATTCTTAAGCAAAGCACCCGTGAGTCTCACGACCGCCCTCGAGGCTGTACCTGGAAACGTTGCTTTTCTTCGCAAAAATCCGCAGAAAGAACTCCCCCTCCTCGTCCTTCGTGAAGATGGAGGGCACGACAATGTACTGTCCCGGAGGGAGCTGCAGGCGTCTCGCCACTGCCCGGCTGTTGATGTAGCTGCCCGAGCTAAACACATATTTCTGATAGCGGAAAAACTTTCTGCCAAAGTGGGTGGCCTGGTTATGAAACTTGGCAGATAAAATTAACAGCAGTGAGAGCGGAACCCGACAATTACACGGTGCCCCAGTCATTTCTCCAAATTCCTCCATGGCCGCGCCCCCACACCATCTCTGTAACCTCCTCCAGCCCCACAACCCTCCGAGGTATATGCGCTCCTCTAATCCTGGCCTCTTGAGCATCCCCGATTTTAACCGCTCCACACCATTGCTCTGCACACGCGCTCTACTCGGAACTCCTTCACGGCAAACGAGCCCAAGGCGGGCAGAGGAAACGTTACAAGGGACCACCCTCAAAGCCTCCCTGATAAAGTGCAACATCCCCACCGACACCTGGGAGTCCCTGGCCAAAGACCAGTCCGCCTTAAGTGGAGGAAGAGCATCCGGGAGGGCGCTGAGCACCTCGAGTCTCGTCGCCGAGAGCGTGCAGAAACCAAGCGCAGGCAGCGGAAGGAGCGTGCGGCAAACCAGTCCCACCCACCCTTTCCCTCAACCACTGTCTGTCCCACCTGTGACAGGGACTGTGGCTCCCGTATTGGACTGTTCAGCCACCTAAGGATTTATTCTAAGAGTGGAAGCAAGTCTTCCTCGATTCCGAGGGACTGCCTATGTTGATGAAGATTGCCGGCCATGCCTTCACCTGCCATGGCCCTTTCAGCTGCCTCACCGGCTGGTTCCACACCATTTCTGGACTCTGTCCGTTGCCCGTTCTCCCTGCCTCTCGAGGCTGGGGAGTCCCGAACCAGGGGTCACAGTCTCAGGATAAGGGGTCGACCATTTAGGACCATTGTGACGAGGAGGAATTTATTCACTCGGAGGGTGGTGAATCTTTGGAATTCTCTGCCCCAGAGGGCTGTGGAGGCTCAGTCGTTGAGTATACTCAAGGCTGAGATCGATAGATTTTTGGACTCTCAGGAAATCGAGGGATATGGGGATCAGGCGGGAAAGTGGAGTTGAGGTCGAAGATCAGCCGTGATCTTATTGAACGGCGGAGCAGGCTCGAGGGGCCGTATTCCCTCCCTAAACTTTTCCGCCTCTCTCCCCCAGGATATCGGAATACCGGGGAGGTCCCCGCCCTGTGGAAGCCTTTGGTTTGGCTGGTAGCTCTCTGAATCTGATCAGCTGGGAGTGCAGGCAATAATCACTGAGGTGGGGAGGGGGAGAGATAGGGAGGTGGAGGGGGGGCGGAGGGGTAACCAGCTGTCAATCTCCTCACTGAGGGGGTGCGGAGGATAACCAGATCTCCTAATTATATCCAACAGACGTCTGTAATGTGTGCACTTGTGTGTATGTTCACAAGTTGTCGAGCTGTTGCTGACACCATCTTGCTGTCTGGAGGAGGCGGTGGTCCCCAATGGAGTGCACTCTACGCGGGAGTCCTCCCTCTATTTATCGGGGACTTGGCCTGGAGGGTGGTGCACGGAGCAGTCCCGTGCAATAAGTTTTTTAAGTCGGTTCACAGGCTCCCAGGCCGCCTGCAATTTCTGTGGTCTGGAGGAGTCCGTGTTCCATGCATATGTGGAGTGTGTGAGGTTGCAGCCCCTCTTCCATTATTTAAAGGGTCTGCTCCTCAAATTCTGGTTGCACTTCAGTCCCACACTCCTGATCTTTGGGCACCCTGTGCGGAGGGGAGCGGGCAGGTCGGAAGGCCTCCTCGTAGGACCACTCCTGGGCCTGGCCAAGGGGGCCATCAGCCGGTCCAGGCAGCGGGCGGTCGAGGGGGTCATTCGGCCCGACTGCCTGCCTCTCTTCCGCGCTTACATCCGAGCCAGGGGTGTCCCTGGAGATGGAGCACGCGGTGTCCACCGGTACGCTCGCGGCCTTCCGTGAGAGGTGGCCGCCGGAGGGACTGGAGTGCATCATCACCCCCGGCAACCAAATTTTAATTTGATCTGCTAACTTCCCGTAAAGTTTTATTGTCAATTTGTGGGTTCGAGTGTCCCTTTAATAAGGGGGCACTCGGCTTTATCTGTTAATTTAAAATAGTTGTAGAGCTGTTGAGATGGGAGTGGCTTAGCCAGTCACGTGATGTTCACAAGACTCAATAAAACCCCGGCCAGTTGGGTTCGGGGGGGGGATCCACGATGAGGCAGGTGTTGGTGAGCCTGGTGGATGAACCGGTAATGTGTAGTGTGATTGTTAAACCTTTGCTAATAAACCAACTAGTTCTTGGCAGCAATGTGTTGCTATGAAAGCTTAAGCAAAGAACCCATGAAGCAAATACATTACACCATCCCAGTGCTGTATCGGGGGGCAGCAGGATACGTACTTGTTCAGGAACCTGCAACAGAAACACAAAGGGGTTAATGTCCTGATAACACAGGCAGCACTCGACCCCACCCCGATTAGCACACCGTTCGGTCCCTCAAGCCTGCCCTGCCATGTCAGGACAACAACTTTTACAACAACTTTTACGACAGCAACAAAGTTTACAATGACAACAGCAACCACTTGAAAAGCATTTATACAGTAATGCCATCTTGCCATTTGCCACCCCGACCATCTCAAATCATGAGACGACGAGACAAACTCTTAGAAATCATGAAACCAGTTGCTCCTTTTTGGTTTATTATATGGTGGACGGTAGCACAGTGGCTAAGTCGCGGGACTTATAATCCACTGGCCTGCAAGAACCGAGTTCAAATCTCACCACGGGCAGCTGGGGAATTTAAATTCAGTTAAATAAATAAACCTGGAATAAAAAGTTGGTGCCGGTAATGGTGACCGTGAAACGACCAGATTGTTGTAAAAGGCCACCTGATTCGCTTTAGGGAAGGAAATCTGTTGTCCTTACCCGGTCTGGGCCTATACATGACTCCAGACCCACAGCAATGGCCCAGCCAGGCACTCAGTTGTATAAGGTGGCTCGCCAACTTCTCGAGTGCAATGGGACGGGCAATAAACGCCGGCCTTGCCAGCGACGCTCACACCCCGTAACGAATAAAACATGTTTTATTGGATCATTTAGAGCAAAGCCACACCGCTCTCAATCTTGATAAAGTGCCACATAACAGGCTTGCCAGCAAAGTTGAAGCCCATGGAATAAAAGGGGCAGAGGCAGCATGGATTCCGGGATTGCCGAAATGACAGGAAGCAGAGAGTAGCGGTGAGCGGTTTTTCAGACTGGAGGAAGGTATACGTGACGTTCCCCAGGGGTCGATATTAGGACCACTGCTTTTCCTGGTATATATTGGTGACTTGGACTTGGGTGTACAGGGCACAATTTCAAAATCTGCAGATGACACAAAACTTGGAAGTATAGTGAACAGTGAGGAGGAGAGGGATAGACTTCAAGAGGCTGGTGGAATGGGCGGACACGTGGCAGATGAAATTTAACGCGGAAAAGTGCGAGTGATACATTTTGGTAGAAAGAACGGTCTAGAGGAAATATAAACTAAAGGATACAATCCTAAATGAACAGAGAGATCTGGGGGTGTGAGCACAAATCGTTGAAGGTGGCAGGGCAGGTTGAGAAAGTGGTTAAAAAAAGCATATAGGATGCTGGGACTGGTATTTTGTCCTCTGTGGAAAGTATTTGTTCAATAAATCTGCCATGACCTTATTTTCTATTACCACACTGCATGTGTCTGTCTTTAATGGGCCGACATCTTCATTAGTCACTCTATTACTCTCAATATATTGATTAGCCTTCATTGTACTTGCAAGATTCTTCCCTATTTCCAGCGCTCATATACATACAGTTAGTTCCCTGTGTATCACCCTGTTCAGTACACATATCTCAGTGTGTGTTGGATGATGTTACATAAGAACATAAGAAATAGGAGCAGGAGTAGGCCATACGGCCCCTTGAGCCTGTTCCGCCAATCAATCATGGCTGATCTGATCCTGGTCTCAGCTCCACTTCCCCGCCCGCTCCCCATAACCCTTGATTCCCTAATTGTTGAAAAATCTGTCTATCTCCACCTTAAATATATTCAATGACCCAGCCTCCACAGCTCTCTGGGGCAGAGAATTCCACAGATTTACAACCCTCAGAGAAGAAATTCCTCCTCATCGCCATCTTAAATGGGCGGCCCCTTATTCTGAAACCATGCCCCCTAGTTCTAGCTTCCCCCCCCCCCCCACGAGGGGGAAACATCCTCTCTGCATCTACCCTGTCGAGGCCCCCTTGGAATCTCATGCGTTAGGAGTTGGAGTTACTCACGGGAAAGATGTGGAAGGCGATGTGGTGGAATTCAACCTTCTCTTTCCTTCGGCCGTATTTCTGGAGGAGTTCCACGGTGACTGTGCAGGACACCTCATCGTCGTCCGGGTCATCATCTTCCTCGAGCAGTGTCAGTCGGTACTGGGGGTTGATCCAGAAGGTTCCTGGTGTAGGTGGGGTTGGTGGCCAGGGGGGGAGCAGGAGAAAATACGAGAAACATCAGTGAATCGGCGGGCTCCGGGTTCAGAGGGCAGTCCGCCCAGTGTTGCCAGCCCCGAGAGACAGACTTGCATTTATATAGTGCCTTTCACGGGCATCCCAAAGCAGCTTACAATCAATTAAGTACTTTTTGTACTGTGCTCGCTGTTTCCCACATTACATCAGTGACCACAATTCAACAAGTACTTTGTTGGTTGTAAAGCGCTTTGGGCTGTAGTGAAAGGCGCTATATAAATGCATTTCTCTTCTGGCATTTGCTAGGGGGCGTAGATTTTAGTAATTAGTCGAAGGATTAGAGGGGAGTTGAGCGGACATAGTTTTTCACCCAGAGGGTGGTGGGGGTCTGGAACTCACTGCCTGAAAGGGTGGTAGAGGCAGAAACCCTCCCCGCATTTAAAAAATACTTGGCTATGTCCTTGAAGTGCCGTAACTAGGGTCCTGGCGAATCAAATAACTAGGGCTGTAGAGAGGGCTTTAAACTAATTAGTGCGGGGGGAGGCCGAGGAGAGGATTCAGGCGAAAATGTTAAAAGTCAAAGAATAAGGAGAAGACATTAGAGCAGGGTAGCACTGGGGGAAATGAAAACCAGAGCGTGCCAAGAAGGGACAGAATGTATAAACATAAAGGTGAATCAGAAAGTGGGGTCAAAACAGGAAAAAATAGTAAAAAAACAAATTTAAAAGCTCTTTATCTGAATGCACGTAGCATCCGTAACAAAATAGATGAGTTGACGGCACAAATAGATAAAAATGGGTATGATCTGCTTGCCATTACAGAGACGTGGTTGTAAGGTGACCAGGACTGGGAACTAAGTATTCAGCGGTATTTGACAAGTCGGAAGGACAGACAGAAAGGAAAAAGAGGTGGGGTAGCTCTGTTAATAAAGGATGAGATCAGTGCGTTAGTGAGAAACGATATTGACTCAGAAGATCAAGATGTTGAATCAGTTTGGGTGGAGATAAGAAATAATAATGGGAAAAAGTCACTGGTGGGCGTAGTCTATAGGCCCCCTATCAGTGGCTACACTGTTGGACGGAGTATAAATCAAGAAAGAATGGAGGCTTGTAAAAAAGGAACGGCAATAATCATGGGCGATTTGAACCTTCATATTGATTGGACAAAGCAAATTGGCCAGGGTAGCCTGAGGAAAAGTTCACAGTGTGTATCTGGGATAGTTTCCTTGAATAGTACGTTGCGGAACCAACCAGGGAGCAGGCTATCTTAGATCTGGTCCTGTGTAATGAGACAGGATTAATAAATGTTCTCATATTAAAGGATCCTCGAGAAATGAGTGACCATAACATGGTTGAATTTCAAATTCAGTTGAAGGGCGAGAAAGTTGGTTCTCAAACTAGTTTCCTAAACTTAAATAAGGCAGACTACAAATGTATGAGGGCAGTGTTAACTAAAGTGGACTGCAAAAATAGATTAAAGTATGGGACGGTTGATGAGACATTTAAGGAGATATTGCATATCTCGCAACAAAAATATATTCCAACGAGAAGGAAAGAGTGTAAGAGAAGGGACAACCATCCGTGGCTAACTAAAGAAATAAGGGAGGGTATCAAATTGAAAACAAGGGCAGACAAAGTGGTCAAGAACAATGGGAGGCCAGAGGATTGGGAAACTTTTAGAAGCCAGCAAAGAACGACTAAAAAAATGATAGAGAGGGAAGATAGATTATAAAAGTAAACTAGCACAAAATATAAAAACAGATAGTAAGAGTTTCTACAGGTACATAAAAAGGAAAAGAGTGGCTAAAGTAAATGTTGGTCCCCTAGGTGATGAGACTGGGGAATTAATAATGGGTAACAGGAAAAAGGCAGAGACATTGAACAAATATTTTGTATCGATCTTCACAGTAGAAGACACTAAAATCATCCCAATAGTGGATAATCAAAGGGGCTATAGGGAGGGAGGAACTTAATACAATCACTATCACTAATGAAGTAGCACTCGGTAAAATAATGGGACTAAAGGCGGACAAGTCTCCTGGACCTGATGGCTTACATTGTAGGGTCTTAAAAGAGGTGGCTGCGGAGATAGTGGATGCATTGGTTATAATCTACCAAAATTCCCTGGATTCTGGAGCGGTCCCAGCGGATTGGAAAACCGCAAATGTAACGCCCCTATTTAAAAAAGGAAGCAGACAAAAAGCAGGAAAGTATAGACCAGTTAGCCTAACATCTGTCGTTGGGAAAATGCTGGAGTCCATTATTAAGGAAGCAGTAGCGGGACATTTGGAAAAGCATGATTCAATCAAGCAGAGTCAGCATGGATTTATGAAAGGGAAATCATGTTTGACAAATTTGCTGGAGTTCTTTGAGGATGCAACGAGCAGGGTGGATAAGGGGGAACTAGTGGATGTGGTGTATTTGGATTTCCAGAAGGCATTCGATAAGGTGCCACATAAAAGGTTACTGCACAAGATAAAAGTTCATGGGGTTGGGGGTAATATTTTAGCATGGATAGGGGATTGGCTAACTAACAGAAAACAGAGAGTCGGGATAAATGGCTCATTTTCCGGTTGGCAAACAGTAACTAGTGGTGTGCCGCAGGGATCGGTGCTGGGGCCTCAACTATTTACAATCTGTATTAATGACTTGGATGAAGGGACCGAGTGTAATGTAGCCAAGTTTGCTGAAGATACAAAGATGGGTGGGAAAACAAATTGTGAGGAGGACACAACAAATCTGCAAAGGGATATAGACAGGCTAAGTGAGTGGGCAAAAATTTGGCAGATGGAATATAATGTGGGAAAGTGTGAGGTTATCCACTTTGGCAGAAAAAATAGAAAAGCAAATTATAATTTAAATTGAGAACAATTGCAAAGTGCTGCAGCACAGAGGGACCTGGGGGTTCCTTGTGCGTAAAACACAAAAGGTTAGTATGCAGGTACAGCAAGTGATCAGGAAGGGAAATGGAATGTTGGCCTTTATTGAAAGGGGGAGAGAGTATGAAAGCAGAGAAGTCCCGCTACAACTGTACAGGGTATTGGTGAAGCCACACCTGGAGTACTGCGTACAATTTTGGTCTCCGTATTTAAGGAAGGATATACTTGCATTGGAGGCTGTTCAGAGAAGGTTCACGAGGTTGATTCCGGAGGTGAGGGGATTGACTTATGAAGATAGGTTGAGTAGGTTGGAGCGATAAGGAAATAAAGAGTTATGGGGAGCGGGCAGGGAAGTGGAGCTGAGTCCATGATCGGATCAGCCATGATCTTATTGAATGGCGGAGCAGGCTTGAGGGGCCAACTGGCCTACTCCTGCTCCTATTTCTTATGTAACCTACAGAGCTACGGACTGAGAGCTGGTAAAGTGGGATTAGGTGGAGAGCTTTTTGTCGGCCGGCGCGGACACGATGGGCTGAATGGCCTCCTTCCGTGCTGTAAATTTCTACGATTTTTCGACGACTTGTAAATACAGGTGCTGCACGATCACAGATTAAACTCATCCCCTTCTCTGGAAGCTCGCATACCACAGAAGGGGGCAGGATGCTGCTTGCTCAAAGAATGCATCTTGCTGCACAGGTGTGATAATATTGGGAAACTTTTATCGCTTGTAGCGTGTGGCACATTGTCAACCCACCTCCCAGTGCCCCGAGACATTACTGTACTGTGGCACGCTCCGACTTGTGTCCCAGCGACTGTGTGCAAACGTGTCTCCATCCCACAGTAAGCAACTGCGTGCCTGGATCCAGACCCAGAGAGAAAATAAAGTGATAAAGGACTTGTGGGTTAGCCTGAAAATGCGACTTGTTCGTGTGATGAGCGGCTGGAGTTTAATATTTTGATGTTTCAAATAACAAGTGTGTTGATATTTGATGTCTCCAAGATGAGAGACTAATTAATGTCCTGTTACTGACTGCTCCATTGTTGATCGGAGTGGAGGGCGGCGAGAGTTCGGGGCCCAGGAGAGGCGAGAAACATAGAAACATGGAAAATAGGTGCAGGAGTCGGCCATTCGGCCCTTCTAGCCTGCACCGCCATTCAATGAGTTCATGGCTGAACATGCAACTTCAGTACCCCATTCCTGCTTTCTCACCATACCCCTTGATCCCCCTAGTAGTAAGGACTTCATCTAACTCCTTTTTAATATATTTATTGAATTGGCCTCAACAACTTTCTGTGGTAGAGAATTCCACAGATTCACCACTCTCTGGGTGAAGAAATTCCTCCTCATCTCGGTCCTAAATGGCTTACCCCTTATCCTTAGACTGTGTCCCCTGGTTCTGGACTTCCCCAACATTGGGAACATTCTTCCTGCATCTAACCAGTCTAACCCCGTCAGAATTTTAAACGTTTCTATGAGGTCCCCTCTCATTCTTCTGAACTCCAGTGAATACAAGCCCAGTTGATCCAGTCTTTCTTGATAGGTCAGTCCCGCCATCCCGGGAATCAGTCTGGTGAACCTTCGCTGCACTCCCTCAATAGCAAGAATGTCCTTCCTCAGGTTAGGAGACCAAAACTGTACACAATACTCCAGGTGTGGCCTCACCAAGGCCCTGTACAACTGTAGCAACACCTCCCTGCCCCTGTACTCAAATCCCCTCGCTATGAAGGCCAACATGCCATTTGCTTTCCTAACCGCCTGCTGTACCTGCATGCCAACCTTCAATGACTGATGTACCATGACACCCAGGTCTCTTTGCACCTCCCCTTTTCCTAATCTGTCACCATTCAGATAATAGTCTGTCTCTCTGTTTTTACCACCAAAGTGGATAACCTCACATTTATCCACATTATACTTCATCTGCCATGCATTTGCCCACTCACCTAACCAAGGCCTCGGTTTAACATTTCGTGCGAAAGACAGCACCTCTGACAGTGCGGCGCTCCCTCAGCACTGCACTGAGAGCGTCAGCCTAGATTTATGTGTTCCAGTCCCTGGAGTGAGACTCGAACCCACAACCTCCTGACTCAGAGACGAGGCTGCTGCCCACTGAGCCACGGCTAGCACCTGGGTTGTGGGTTCGAATCCCACTCCAGGGACTTGAGCACAAAAATGCAGGCTGACACTCCAGTGCAGTGCTGAGCGAGTGCCGCACTCTCGGATGCGACGTTAAACTGAGGCTCTGTCTGTTCCCTCCAGCGGAAGTCAAAGATCCCACAGCAATATCGCCGAAGGAGAGCAGGGGAGTTATCCCCGGTGCCTTGAGCCAATACTTATCGCTCAACCAATGTAACAAAAATAGATTAACTGATCATTTATTTCATTGCTGTTTGTGGGAGTTTGCTGTGCGCATATTGGCTGCCGCGTTTCCCACATTACAACAGTGGCTACACTTCAACAAGTGTCCATTGGCCATTTTACAAAAACAGAAGTCAGGAGGCAGAAGGAGGCAGTTGGGACTGTGCCAATCAACCCTAAGCAGCCAATACCTCTACCTCCGCACACCCACACTGTCTCGAAATGCATCAAACCGCCCTCCATCCCGAACCCATTCTTCCTCAGGACGTCAAATGCCAGCGCAGTGCTGAGGGAGTGCCGCACTGTCAGATGAGACATTAAACCGAGGCCCCGCCTGCTCTCTCAGGTGGATGTAAAAGATCCCACGGCACTATTTCGAAGAAGAGCGGGTGAGTTATCCCCGGTGTCCTGGGGCCAATATTTATTCCTCAATCAACATCACTGAAACAGGTTATCTGGGTCATTATCACATTGCTGTTTGTGGGAGCTTGCTGTGCACAAATTGGCCTCTGCGTTTCCCACATTACAACAGTGTATGGCTCAGAGACGCGGGCCATATACAGTACACACCTCAAAGCACTGGAGAAATACCACCAGCGCTGTCTCCGCAAGATTCTGCAAATCCACTGGAAGGACAGTCGACCAGGCGAACATCCCCAGCCTCGAAGCACTGACCACACTTGATCAGCTCCGCTGGGCAGGCCACATTGTCCGCATGCCCGACACGAGACTCCCAAAGCAAGCACTCTACTCGGAACTCCTACACGGCAAGCGAGCCCCAGGTGGGCAGAGGAAACGTTACAAGGACACCCTCAAAGCCTCCCTGATAAAGTACAACATCCCCACCGACACCTGGGAGTCCCCGGCCAAAGACCGCCCTAAGTGGAGGAAGTGCATCCGGGAGGGCGCTGAGCACCTCGAGTCTCGTCGCTGAGAGCGTGCAGAAATCAAGCGCAGGCAGCGGAAGGAGCATGCAGCAAACCAGTCCCACCCACCCTTTCCCTCAACCACTGTCTGTCCCACTGTGACAGAGACTGTAATTCCCGTATTGGACTGTTCAGCCACCTGAGAACTCACTTTTAGAGTGGAAGCAAGTCTTCCCCGATTCCGAGGGACTGCCTATGATGATTACAATGGTGACTACACTTCAAAAGGTACTTCAATGGCTGTAAAGCGCTTTGAGACGTCTGGTGGATGTGAAAGGCATTATATAAATGCAAGTCTTTCTTTCTGACTCAGAGGAACAAGTGCTGCCCACTGAGCCTCGACTGACACTTGTGCATTGAGCGGCTGGGTTGGAAGCGTGTCTTGGGCCCTGGAGGAGTCGATCCCCAGACGCGCTACGCTATCCTCTCTCTGGGTGTTGTATTAGGCGGTCCCTCGTATCGAGGATGACTTGCTTCCACACCAAAAAGGGATGAGTTCCCAGATGTTTCAATGAAGGACCTAATATTCCAGATCCCGAACTACATCCTGAAGGGTGGAAGATGCCTGTGCGTGGATTTTTTTAACGTGGGGTGGCCGTTGCACACCAGCCACCACACGGGGCTTGACAGAGCGAGGTCTTGGTCCAGTGGCAAGGGTTAACCAGGACGACTGGAGACCAGCTCTGCTGCACGGGCCTAGTGCGCACACATATCGCAGTGTGGGATGGGCCCGTGCTGCCCCTGGGCCCCGATCATGACGCTCCTGGGCCCCGATCAACAATGGACCAGTCAGTAACAGGACATTAATTAGTCTCCTCTTATCTTGGAGACATCAAATATCGACACACTTGTTATTTGAAATATCAAAATATTAAACTCCAGCCGCTCATCACATGGACAGGCTGTATTTGCAGCCTAACCCACAAGTCCTTTATCACTTTATTTTCTCTTTGGGTCTCTGGATCCCAGCACGCAGTTAGTTACTGCGGGACGGAGACACGTTTGCGCACGGTCGTGGAACACAAGTCGGAGCGTGCTGCAGCGCAGTAATGTCTCGGGGCGCTGGGAGGTGGGTTGACAATATGCCGCATACCACAAGTCCTGACTTTTGGCATGCTTAGATAATAATCAACAGGTTTAAACAAAGTCAACAGGGATTTATGAAAGGAAAATCATGTTTGACAAACCTACTGGAGTTTTTTGAGGATTTAACTGATAGAATAGATAAGGGAGAACCAGTGGATGTAGTGTATTTGGATTTTCAGAAGGCCTTTGATAAAGTCCCACATAAGAGGTTAGTGTTCAAAATAAAAGCACATAGGATTGGGGGTAATGTATTGGCATGGATTGAAAATTGGTTAACTGACAGGAAACAGAGAGTAGGAATAAACGGGTCTTTTTCGGGGTGGCGGGCAGTGACTAGTGGGGTACCACAGGGATCAGTGCTGGGGCCCCAGCTATTAACTATATATAAATGATTTGGATGAGGGAACCAAATGTAATATTTCCAAGTTTGCTGATGATACAAAACTAGGTGGGGCTGTGAGGAGGATGCAAAGACACTGCAAGGCGATTTAGATAGGTTGAGTGAGTGGGCAAACACATGGCAGAGCCAGTATAACGTGGATAAATGTGAAGTTATCCACATTGGTAGGAAAAACATAAGGACAAAGTATTATTTAAATGGTGATGGCTTGGGAAGTGCCGATGTACAGAGGGACCTGGGTGACCTTGTACACCAGTCATTGACAGCAAACACACAGGTGCAGCAAGCAGTTAGGAAGGCAAATGGTATGTTGGCCTTCATTGCAAGAGGATTTGAGTACAGGAGCAAGGATGTCTTACTAGTTATACAGGGCCTTGGTGAAACCACACCTGGAGTATTGTGTACAGTTTTGGTCTCCTTACCTAAGAAAGGATATACTTGCCAGAGAGGCAGTGCAGCGAAGGTTCACCAGACTGATTCCTGGGATGGCAGGACTGTCGTATGAGGAGAGATTGGGTCGGCCAGGCTTGTGTTCACTAGAGTTTAGAAGAATGAGAGGGGATCGCATTGAAACGTACAAAATTCTGACGGGGTTGGACAGACTGGATGCGGGGAGGATGTTTCCCCCCGGGCTGGGAAGTCTAGAACAAGGGGTCACAGTCTCAGGATACGGGGTAGGAAAGTTAGGAGCGAGATGAGGAGAAATGTTTTCACTCAGAGGGTGGTGAACCTGTGGAATTCTCGACCACAGAAGGCTGTGGAGGCCAAGTCACTGAATATATTTAAGAGGGAGATAGATAGATTTCTAGAAACAAAAGGCATCAAGGGGTATGGGGGAAAAGCGGGAATATGGTGTTGAGATAGAGGATCAGCCATGATCATATTGAATGGTGGTGCAGACCCGAAGGGCCGAATGGCCGACTACTGCTCCTATTTTCTATGTTTCTATGTTTAGGCTTTTCGGCCTAATGCCTTCTGCGCTGGCTCTTTCCCGCGTGGCGTCCTGCGCTCTGGGTCATTGTCGGTCAGGGACGGCGCGACCGAGAGGCAGCACTATGCGCGGCGCGGCATCCCCCCTGCCCGTCGGTGCCCGTACCATCGCCATATTTGCCGCCGGCGGTGATCCCCGACATCCACATGCCCTCGTGACGAGTCAAGGCCCAGACGCAGTTGGTACTGTGTTGGCACAGGGGATTCAGGCTGCACAGCTCCATCTCCGAGAAGCTCTGCACAAATATATCGGCCGGTATCCTGCACAGGGAGGGAGTGAGGCACGAGAGAAAAGGTTAGCGGGCGAGGAGAGACGGCTCTGACCCGGAATCCGCAGTTGACCGAAAGCAGAATCCAGGCACAAAGGAAAAATGAAAGACTTGCATTCATATAGCGCCTTTCATCACCAACGGGCGACCCAAAGGGCAGATGCCGAGAGGTTGTTTCCCCCCGGGCTGGGAAGTCTAGAACCAGGGGTCACACAGTCTCAGGATAAGGGGTCGGCCATTTAGGACTGAGATGAGGGGGAATTTCTTTACTCAGAGGGTGGTGAATCTTTGGAATTCTCTGCCCCAGAGGGCTGTGGAGGCTCAGTCGTTGAGTATATTCAAGGCAGAGATCGATAGATTTTTGGTGTCTAGGGTGAATCAAGGAATGTGGAGATCGGGCAGGAAAGTGGAGTTGAGGTCGAAGATCAGCCATGATCTCATTGAATGGCGGAGCAGGCTCGAGGGGCCGAATGGCCGACTCCTGCTCCTATTCCAGTCAGGAAAGGGTGTCCGTGTCACTGCCCCACTGACCATCCCAGCACTGAGCCATAAATCAGTTTTCTTTAACGCTGCCCTCCCCACCCTCCCCGCCAGGAGCGAAGGACTCTCTCATTCAGCATTGGTTCAGAGCCAAGGTTCGGACTGATCCACCTACCAGAACTCCCCGTCGTCCTTAATCTTCAGCTTCAGTCTGGCCTTCTCCTCCTTGCTGACACTTTTCCACGTGGGAGACCTACAACAAGAAGGTTCATGTATGTAACCACAATGTAACACCTCTGTATACACTCAACCTAGATGCACGCCTTGACCACAAGGGGTGAACTTGTGGGAGACACTCCTTACCTGATCACACAGGTATAAAAAGGGAGGTCCCATGCAGGGTCATCGTCTTTGGAGTCCTGTGAATAAAGAGTTAAGGTCACAGAGTGACCTTGTCCCCAGAATGTGCCTCGTGTGGTTTCATACTGTAGAGTAAGGACTTTACATTGGCGATGAGAAACGGGAATGCATGACCCACGAGAATGGCCACCGGTAGCACAGAGGAATGGTACTGTGTTGGGGAAGACTGGGACGATTTTGTCGAGAGGCTTCAGCAAAGCTTCGTTATGAAAAACTGGCTGGGGATGCAGCGGTTGACAAGCGAAGGGCTCATCTCCTGACCAGCTGCGGACCAAAGCCTTACGCACTCATCAAGGACTTACCAGCACCCGAAAAGCCAGCGGACAAAACCTTTGAAGAACTTAGCAAATTGATCGGAGAGCACCTCAAACCGGCAAATAGCATACATATGGCCCAACACAGATTCTACACCCACCAACTTCGTGAAGGACAGAGCATACCGGACTTCGTAGCGGACCTCCGGCGTTTGGCCAGCCTCTAAGTTCACAGACGCCTGCAGGGGGGAGATGCTAAGAGACTTCTTTATCGAGGGCATCGGTCATGCGGGAATTTTCCGCAAATTAATTGAGACCAAGGATTTGACCTTGGAAGCGGCGGCGTTGATGGCTCAAACTTTCATGGCGGGGGAGGAAGAGATGAAAATAATATAGGCGCGCAATTCTACCTCTAACGTGGCGATGGATCAGGGAGTCAACATCATCGATGCGACTCAGAGCCCCGCAGGCAGGGGCAGTCCGACACTCCCCACGCAGCAATAGACCCCAGAGTAGGACTTTAACAGAGACAATGGCAGGCTGAACGGACATTCACGCCATCACAGTGGACAATGCGGCCCGGGATGGGGCCATTGACACCCACTAATAGGGTACTTAAGAGCAGTCAAAGGGACAGTCAGCGCGGAATGCCTGGCCATAGTCCCTTTGTCCCCAACAATGGAAACTTTAACTCATGCTGGAGGTGTGGGGGAAAACACTCGGCCAGATCTTGCAGATTTCAACAGTTTGTCTGCAGGAACTGCAATCTCAGTGGCAACTCAGCTCGAATGTGCAGGAAGTCTGCAACCAGACTAATATATGGGGCGGATGGACCAGAAGAGCGTTCTTTGAGGCAGGATGACTTTTGGGGCAAATCGATGGACGCCGAGGTTCAGCGGGTCCATGTGGCGAATATTCACAGTTCATACACCAAAACGCCACCAATGATGATGAAGGTTTTATTAAATGGTATCCCAGTACGAATGGAGCTGGATACTGGGGCCAGCCAGTTACTCATGGGCGTTCAGCAATTTGAGAAGCGATGGCCACTTAAAGCCAGTGGACCCAAATTAGCACGCATTGAGACACAACTACGGACTTACACTAAATAAATCATTCCGGTGCTAGGCAGTGCAATGTTGGCTGTCACACACAATGGGTTAGTGAATCGGCTGCCGCTCTGGATTGTCCCGGGCAATGGTACCGCACTGTTGGGGAGGAGCTGGTTAGCCAAGATGAACTGGAAATGGGGGGATGTTCACGCAATGTCATCTGTGGAGCGAAGTTCGTGCTCACAAGTCCTACAACAATTCGATTCACTATTCCAACCTGACGTCGGGACTTTCAAAGGCACCAAAGTAGTGATACACATCACCCTGGACGCCAGGCCAGTGCACCACAAAGCCAGAGCGGTGCCGTATGTGATGCGGGAAAAGATCGAGAGCGAATTGGACCAGCTGTTGAGAGAGGGCATCATCTCGCCTGTTGAATTCAGTGACTGGGCGAGCCCCATCGTTCCCGTCCTAAAAGCGGATGGCTCTGTCAGGATCTGTGGCGACTACAAGGCCACCATCAATCGGGTGTCCCTACAAGATCAATACCCGCTCCCGAGAGCAGAGGACCTCTTCGCCACGCTGGCAGGCGGCAAGCTGTTCACCAAGTTGGACCTCACTTCACCCTACATGACCCAGGATCTGGCCGACGAATCTAAACTACTGACCACCATCACCACACACAAGGGACTGTTCGTTTATAACAGGTGCCCATTTGGCATTCGATCAGCGGCCGCGATTTTTCAAAGAAACATGGAAAGCCTGCTTAAATCCATTCCTGGAACGATCGTATTCAAGGACGACATCCTCATCACGGGTCGAGACACCGAGGAACATCTCCACAACCTGGAGGAGGTGCTACGCCGACTGGACCAGGTAGGCCTGCGACTCAAGAAGTCTAAATGTGTGTTCTTAGCTCCTGAGGTTGAGTTTCTGGGCAGGAGGGTTGCTGCAGATGGGATTCAGCCTACCGAATCCAAAACAGAGGCGATTCGATGAGCACCCAGGCCCTGCAACACATCGGAGTTGCGTTCATTCCTGGGACTGTTGAACTACTTCGGGAACTTTCTGCCGAACTTGAGCACGTTGTTGGAGCCGCTACACGTGCTCCTGTGTAAGGGCTGCGATTGGTTTTGGGGGGACTGTCAGGAACGGGCTTTTGTTCAAACAAGTTGTTGACCCTGTACGACCCCTGTAAAAAATTGGTTCTGACATGTGATGCATCGTCCTATAGGGTTGGGTGCATGTTGCAGCAGGGTAATGCTGAGGGTCAACTTCAACCTGTGGCCTATGCCTCCAGGTAGCTCTCTCAAGCAGAACAGGGATATGGGATGGTCGAGAAGGAAGCGCTTGCATGTGTCTATGGTGTTAAAAAAAAAGCATCGGTACCTCTTTGGTAGGAAGTTTGAATTAGAGACTGACCACAAGCCATTAACATCCCTGTTGTCAGACAGCAAGGCTATCAATGCCAATGCATCAGGTCGCATACAGCGGTGGGCTCTCACGCTAGCTGCTTGTGACTACTCCATCCGGCACTGGCCCGGCATTGAAAATTGCGCTGACGCGCTCAGCAGGTTTCCACTGGCCACCACTGAGCAAAGCGCCGAGATGGTCATGGCCGTCGATGCCTTTGTCAGCGCAGGCTCCCCCATCACAGCCCGCCAGATCAAAATCTGGACAAACAGAGATCCCTTCCTATCCCTGATTAAGAAATGTGTCCTGACTGGGGATTGGGCGCCCGCACACGGAGCATGCCCTGAGGAGGTCAGACCAATCCACAGACGGATGGATGAGCTCTCCATCCAAGCCGACTGCCTACTGTGGGGCAGCCGGGTAGTTATGCCCCAGAAGGGCAGGGAGGCATTCATCAGGGAACTCCACAGTGAGCACCCAGGCATTGTGCTGATGAAGGTCATTGCCCGGTCACACGTTTTGTGGCCTGGAATTGATTAGACCTGGAACACTGTGTTTTCAGGTGTACGACGTGTGCCCAGTTGGGTAATGTCCCCAGGGAGGCCCCGCTCAGCCCGTGGCCCTGGCCCACTAGGCCATGGTCACGCATTCATGTTGACTACGCGGGCCCGTTCATGGGTAAGATGTTTCTTATTGTAGTAGATGCGTACTCGAAATGGATCGAGTGCATCATTCTGAATTTATGCACATCATCCATCACCGTGGAAAGCCTACGTGCGATCTTTGCAACCCATGGCTTGCCTGACATCCTGATTAGTGATAATGGCCCATGTTTCACAAGCTACGAATTCCGAGAGTTTATGTCGGACAATGGCATCAACCACGTCAGGACTGCGCCGTTCAAGCCGGCCTCCAATGGCCAGGCGGAACGTGCGGTCCAAATCATTAAGCAAGGTATGCTCAGGATTCAAGGATCCTCCCTACAATGCCGCCTATCGTGTCTCCTGCTGGCCTATAGTTCCCCGACCGCACTCGCTCACGGGGGTCCCGCCCGCAGAACTACTAATGAAACGGACACTCAAACTCGGTTGTCCCTCATTCATCCAGTCCTGACCGACATAGTTGAGGGCAAGCGCAAGTCACAAAACGAGTACCATGACCATAATTCGAGGGGGAGATGTATTGAAATAAATGATCCTGTATTCATCCTCAATCACGCCATGGGGCCCAAATGGCTTGAGGGCACTGTAATTGACAAAGAGGGGATTAGGGTCATTGTGGTAAAACTCAACAATGGTCAGATATGCCGTAAGCATCTGGACCAAGTAAAAAAAAAGGTTCAGCATCTACACGGAGGAACCTGAAGAAGACCATGAGATGGAGCTCACAACACCGCCAGTGAACGAGCAACAAGAGCAATCAGAAGAATGCACAGTCCCTGCGGTCAGCCCAGACAGGCCGGAATCACCACAGGTGACAGACACTCACATCAGTGTCCAACAACCAGAGCCCCAACTGCGGCGCTCCACGAGTGAGCATAGACTACCTGATAGACTAAACCTATTATCCCAATAAGACTTTGGGGGGGGGGGGGGGAGGTGATGTCATGTATGTAACCACAATGTAACACCACTGTATTACTGTATACACTCAACACAGATGCACGCCTTGAGCACAAGGGGTGATCCTGTGGGAGACATTCTTTACCTGATCACACAGGTATAAAAAGGGAGGTCCCCCGCGGGGTCATCGTCTTTGGAGTCCTGTAATAAAGAGTTAAGGTCACAGAGTGACCTTGTCCCCAGAATGTGCCTCGTGTGGTTTCATACTGTAGAGCAAGGACTTTACAAGAAGGACAAGTGTTGAACGGGTCCGGGAGCCACAGAATCTAGGCCAAGGTTCAGACTGAGAGTATCCACTGTCTGACTTGAAATCTTCCCCTCCCCTCCCCTCTCAGCATTCCGAAGGGACCGCTCCCTCTGTGACACCCTGGTCCATTCCGCAGTCACCCCCAGCCTCCTCCCCTTCCCCTTCACACGGCACCTTCCCGTGCAAGCGTAGGAGATACAACACCTGCCCTTTTACACCCTCCCTTCCCACTGTCCAGGGCCCCAAACACTCCTTCCAGGTGAAACAGTGATTTACTTGTACTTCTCTCAATGTAGCACACTGTATTGGCTGCTCACGATGTGGTCTCCTCTACACTGGGGAGACCAAGCGTAGATTGGGTGACCGCTTTGCGGAACACCTCCGTTTACTCCGTAAGCGTGACCCCGAGCTTCCGGTCGCCTGTCACTTTAATTCTCCCCCCTACTCGCACTCTGACCTCTCCGTCCTCGGCCTCCTGCACTGTTCCAATGAAACTCAACGCAAGCTCGAGGGACAGCACCTCGTCTTTCGATTAGACACTTTACAGCTTTCTGGACTCAACATCAAGTTCAACAATTTCAGAGCGTAACCTCTGCCCATCTTTGGCAATCTCTCCGCCCCCACCCCCCCGACCCCCACCAAGCCGGTTTCTTTTTTTCTCCTTGTCTCTAATGGCAGCTGGTCATTATCCCGCTATTCGCACCTTATCTTGAC
Organism: Pristiophorus japonicus; assembly: GCF_044704955.1. NCBI lineage: Eukaryota > Metazoa > Chordata > Chondrichthyes > Pristiophoridae > Pristiophorus > Pristiophorus japonicus. The sequence continues at coordinate 11,568,654 of NC_092002.1, forward strand.
TAATGTTTTTCTAACTCCTGGCATTAGCATTTGAATTCGGCCCGTCATCCCTTCTGTCTCTCTAATCTCTCCTGCCTTCCACCCAATCACAGACCTTCCCCTTTTGTTCTTTCTCCCCCTCCCCCTTTCAGTGCTTGTTAAGAATCTGTTCATTTCAAACACTCTCCAGTTCTGACCAAGGGTCATCGACCCGAAACGTTGGCCCACAAATCCCGGCTCCCCCCCAGATGTGTACGGATGTGCACAGAGTGCGTACGGAGGGGGTTGTGTACGGTGGGGGGGGGTGCGTATGGGGTGCGTATGGATCCGGGAAGGCATCGCAAAAGCTGGTTTTTGGGCGCCCAATGCGCATGCACTGAAAACCGGCTTTTCCGATCTGTCACGCTGGAGCTCGACAGAATGAGAAGGTGCTTTATCTGATTGGCTTGCCCAGAGCCATGTGACTGCAGCTCCAGCCTGCCCATGCCCCGACGTGCATGCGCTGCGACACGCAGTCAGTGGCCTCAGGACCGGGAACTCACATGGGCGCAGCAGGAACAGGTAGGTGCGCATCTTTTTCCTAGAATCCAGTTGAACGCCCGCGGGAAGGAGAAACCGGGATCTTTGGGCCTCTCCACAGAAGCTGCCTGACCCGCTGAGATTTCCAGCATTTTATTCCAGCATTTTATTCCAAATTCCAGCATCCACCGTATTTTGCTTTTGTGACTTGAAATCAGTTTGGACAACTCCAGATTATCCCTGGGTGCAGACTGCAACTAAATTGTAAATCTAGACTCAGAGAGACCTCGGGATCAGTGGTAAATGCCACACTATCTAACCAGTGCTGTACCTGCCCTGGAAGTGTTTAATGGGACAGTGTAGAGGGAGCTTTACTAACCCATGCTGTACCTGCCCTGGGAGTGTTTGATGGGACAGTGTAGAGGCAGCTTTACTCTGTATCGAACCCCGTGCTGTACCTGCCCTGGGAGTGTTTGATGGGACAGTGTAGAGGGAGCTTTACTCTGTATCTAACCCCGTGCTGTACCTGCCCTGGGAGTGTTTAATGGGACAGTGTAGAGGGAGCTTTACTCTGTATCTAACCCCGTGCTGTATTTGCCCTGGGAGTGTTTGATGGGACAGTGTAGAGGGAGCTTTACTCTGTATCTAACCCCGTGCTGTACCTGCCCTGGGAGTGCTTAATGGGACAGTGTAGAGGGAGCTTTACTCTGTAACTAACCCATGCTGTACCTGCCCTGGGAGTGTTTGATGGGACAGTGTAGAGGCAGCTTTACTCTGTATCTAACCCCATGCTGTACCTGCCCTGGGAGTGTTTGATGGGACAGTGTAGAGGCAGCTTTACTCTGTATCTAACCCCGTGCTGTACCTGCCCTGGGAGTGGGTGATGGGACAGTGGCCGTACTAACAGCCTTTACTTGGAGGAGCACAAAATTCACAAAGCGAAAGTGAAGAGTTGGGCCGCTTACCAGTCGCCCCACGGGCCGCTGTACTCCCTGTGACCCCAGGGGTTGCGCAGTCGGAGTAGTCGGACCAAGGAGCCACCGTACTTCACCTGGAGACGGGAAACGAGCGGGTGAGAATCAGCGGTAGAACAGGCAGCGGCGACGTGAACGCCCGCGGATTAAATGGTGAGCACGGTGGCCATCTATGTTCGGCTCGCGCCCTGCAGCATTGCCGGCCGAGACGAGTTTGGGAACGCGCGGAAGCAGCTCGTAGACGCAACGTGTCCGAGCGCGGCCCGCATTGCGCGGACCATTCTGTATCAGCGCGCGACCCAGGGGGGAGGGGAACCCGCGCGCGCGCTCACACGGTCGGTGCCTTCCGCCAGGTACTCACCGTGTCCACGTCCATGATCGCATAAGCGTGCGCGTACATCAATCCGAGGCCGTTGTCCTTCTCCACCTCCTCGGTGTTACTGCCCTGCGGAAATCCAGAGCGTTATACGGTGTATCGGTGAGGCCACACCTGGAAAACTGCGTGCAGTTTTGGTTTCCATATTTACGAAAGGATATACTTGCCTGGGAAACTGTTCAGAGAAGGTTCACTCGGTTGATTCCGGAGGTGAGGGGGTTGACTTATGAGGAAAGGTTGAGTAGGTTGGGCCTCTACTCATTAGAATTCAGAAGAATGAGAGGTGATCTTATCGAAACGTATAAGATTATGAGGGGGCTTGACAAGGTGGATACAGAGAGGATGTTTCCACTGATGGGGGAGACTAGAACTGGGGGGCACGATCTTAGAATAAGGGGCCGCCCATTTAAAACTGAGATGAGGAGGAATTTCTTCTCTCAGAGGGTTGTAAATCTGTGGAATACGCTGCCTCAGAGAGCTGTGGAAGCTGGGGCATTGAATAAATTTAAGACAGAAATAGACAGTTTCTTAACCGATAAGGGAATAAGGGATTATGGGGAGCGGGCAGGGAAGTGGACCTGAGTCCATGATCGGATCAGTCATGAACTTATTGAATGGCGGAGCAGGCTCGAGTGGCCGTATGGCCTACTCCTGCTCCTATTTCTGATGTTGTTATTAGTTTGGGAGTCAGCACCAATCTCCCAGTTTCGCGATTGCACATTCCTGATGCTGGAGGCCACGATTATGTGCCCCTACGCTCCTCGATAATCCGACAGGCTCAACGGTTTGCTTGTAAATGATATAAGCCGTCTCCACAGCATTCCAGTCATCACTCCTACGGCAGTGACGATCGGCCAAGTGGACAATGTTCCCACAAAGGGAGGCACTCGGAGCAAGTACCCCAGAGTCGGGTTTCCCCAGGCCATGCTCCCCTGAGCCCTTAACCCCCAGTCTCCCTCTCTCCCTCGACACCCCCATTCCATTGACCCACATTCCCCAGTCTCCCTCGACACCCCCGTGCCCCTGACCCACTTTCCCCAGTCTCCCTCTCTCCCTCGACACCCCCGTTCCCCTGACCCACTTTCCCCAGTCTCCCTCTCTCCCTCGACACCCCCGTTCCCCTGACCCACTTTCCCCAGTCTCCCTCGACACCCCCGTGACCCTGACCCACTTTCCCCAGTCTCCCTCTCTCCCTCGACACCCCCGTTCCCCTGACCCACTTTCCCCAGTCTCCCTCTCTCCCTCGACACCCCCGTTCCCCTGACCCACTTTCCCCAGTCTCCCTCGACACCCCCGTGACCCTGACCCACTTTCCCCAGTCTCCCTCGACACCCCCGTGACCCTGACCCACTTTCCCCAGTCTCCCTCTCTCCCTCGACACCCCCCTTCCCTTGCCCCATGTTTCCCAGTGTCACTGTCTATTTCCCCCCCCCACCCCCACCCCTCTCCGATCTCCGGCCTCAGCGGCTGGTGACGTCACGCCAGGGGGTCTCCTGGGTAACTGAGGGGCCTGTCAGCCTGAGAGGCACCTTCCGCACGCTGCCTGGGAACACAGTACTGGAGCCTCTCGGCCCGTGCTGGTGGATCAACAGGTGGGAAAATGGCGGTGTGTTGAGATTACCTTGATGCTGCAAGACAGCAGGGTTTGCTTGTTGAGAGCGCGCCTGACAAACGGCCACAGCTCATCTGCTGTGGTGGAGCTCAACTCAATGCACACCGCAATGCCACTGGTGAAATCCTCCATCGCCTCAGACACTTTCCCGGCCACCAAACTTTGATAGGACCCATTGAGCCTGCGGGGGCAAGAGTCGAACTTCAACGTCATCCCAATATAAGTAACAGTGCTAATACCACGGCTTCATTCTTCAACATTTCATCTCAGAGTGTTACAGTGAGGGGTGTGGGGGTATATCAGTGTTACAGTGAGAGGTGCGGGGATATATCAATGTTACAGTGAGGGGTGTGGGGTATATCAATGTGTTACAGTGAGGGGTGTGGGGTACATCAGTGTTACAGTGAGGGGTGTGGGGTATATCAGTGTTACAGTGAGGGGTGTGGGGGTATATCAGTGTTACAGTGAGAGGTGCGGGGATATATCAATGTTACAGTGAGGGGTGTGGGGTATATCAATGTGTTACAGTGAGGGGTGTGGGGTACATCAGTGTTACAGTGAGGGGTGTGGGGTATATCAGTGTTACAGTGTGGGGTGTGGGGTATATCAGTGTTACAGTGAGGGGTGCGGGAGTATATCAGTGTTACAGTGAGGGGTGCGGGGGTATATCAGAGTGTTACAGTGAGGGATGTGGGGTATATCAGTGTTACAGTGAGGGGTGTGGGGTATATCAGCATTACAGTGAGAGGTGTGGGGTATATCAGAGTGTTACAGTGAGGGGTGTGGGGTATATCAGTGTAACAGTGAGGGGTGTGGGGTATATCAGTGTTACAGTGAGGGGTGTGGGGTATATCAGTGTTACAGTGAGGGGTGTGGGGTATATCAGAGTGTTACAGTGAGGGGTGTGGGGTATATCAGTGTTACAGTGAGGGGTGTGGGGTATATCAGTGTTACAGTGAGAGGTGTGGGGTATATCAGTGTTACAGTGAGAGGTGTGGTGTATATCAGTGTTACAGTGAGGAGTGTGGGGTATATCAATGTTACAGTAAGGGATGGGGGGTATATCAGTGTTACAGTGAGGGGTGTGGAGTATATCAGTGTTACAGTGAGAGGTGTGGGGTATATCAGTGTTACAGTGAGGGGTGTGGGGTATATCAGTGTTACAGTGAGGGGTGTGGGGTATATCAGTGTTACAGTGAGTGGTGTGGAGTATATCAGTGTTACAGTGAGAGGTGTGGGGAAATCAGTGTTACAGTGAGAGGTGTGGGGTATATCAGTGTTACAGTGAGGAGTGTGGTGTATATCAGTGTTACAGTGAGGAGTGTGGGGTATATCAATGTTACAGTAAGGGGTGTGGGGTATATCAGTGTTACAGTGAGGGTTGTGGGGTATATCAGTGTTACAGTGAGAGGTGTGGGGTATATCAATGTTACAGTGAGGGGTGTGGGGTATATCAGTGTTACAGTGAGGGGTGTGGAGTATATCAGTGTTACAGTGAGTGGTGTGTGGTATATTAGAGTTATTATGAGGAGGATGGGTTAGACAGGAAATATTTACAAGGATGTTGCAAGGAATGGGAGGATGCAGAAATCCGGGAAGGAGGGGACTAAATGGGAGAGCGATAAAGGTCTTTAATGCCATGAAGCGGTTCGGTGCGGACAAACTATTAAAAATGTGGCGTAAACGTAAAATAGCCTCTAACAGATCAAATAACGAATATTGAAGTCGTTTCCTTACACAGAGAGTGGAGAGAATGTGGATCTCGCTGCCATTTGACGTCGGGTTGAAATGAATAGCATTTATGCCTTTAAGCAGAGTCTCAATGCATACATGAGGGAGAAGAGAATAGGGGGTTATGTGTGGTGTAATGTATGCATCTGTGAGCATGCTCACGGGTTTGTAGAGCTGTTGATTTCTGCGGTCTGGAGGAGTCCGTGTTCCATGTTTTTAATCGAATGTGTGAGGTTGCAGCCCCTGTTCCATTATTTAAAGGGGCTGCTCCTCAAATTCTGGCTGCACTTCAGTCCCACACTCCTGATCTTTGGGCACCCTGTGCGGAGGGGAGTGGGTAGGTCCGAGGGCCTCCTTGTAGGACTGCTCCTGGGCCTGGCCAAGGTGGCCATCAGCCGGTCCAGGCAGCGGGCGGTCGAGGAGGTCGTTCAGCCCGACTGCCTGCCTCTCTTCCGCGGTTACATCCGAGGCAGGGTGTCCCTGGAGATGGAGCACGCGGTGTCCACCGGTACGCTCGCGGCCTTCCGCGAGAGGTGGGCGCCGGAGGGACTGGAGTGCAGCATCACCCCCGGCAACCAAATTTTAATTTGACTTGTTTAATGTCCAAAGTTTAATTTGTTTAATGTGTCGGTTTTACTGCCCCCCCCCCCCTTTGAATAAGGGGGTATTGGATTATTGTTTCAACTTAAAAATAGTTGTAGAGCTCTTGAGTTGGGAGTGGCTCAGCCAGTCACGTGATGTTCGCAAGACTCAATAAAACCCCGGCCAGTTGGGTTCGGGGGATCCACGATGGGGCAGGTGGTTGTGAGCCTGGTGGATGAACCGGTAATGTGTAGTGTGATTGGTAAACCTTTTGCTAATAAACCAACTAGTTCTTAATAGCAATGTGTTGCTATGAATGTTTAAGCAAAGAACCCAGGAAGCAAATACATTACATGGGGTAGAAGTAATTAGACTGGGAGCAGGCTGGCACGGGATAAGTGGGCCGAATGGCTTGTTTGTGTGCTCATAGATTCAGCATTACAGCGCAGGATGCCATTCGGCCCATCATGCCTGTGCCAGCTCTTTGAGAGAGCGATCCAATCAGTCCCCACTCCCCCCCCCTGCTCTTTCCACATTGCCCGCAAATGTTTCCTCATCAAGTATTACACTTTCGAAAGCGACGGTCGAATTTAGCATCCACCCATCCTGTCAGGCAGCGCGTTCCACATCACGAGCCGCTGTGTGAAAAACAAAATTCTTCTCGCTGTGAGTCTATGTGGAACGCAGAGTGGGATTGGGTTACGGGTTTTGGGCAGTATTCAATGTTGTGGTTTCAATAGCAAATTACTTCGCTCCAGGTCTGATTACAAACCGGTTGCACAAGTTTCCCAGAGGGGGCTGTTTAGATACACAGCCAGGTTCTGCTGTTGGGCTGCCTGCTTAGGAAGTTAAACATCAGTGGTCTCTTTATTCAAAGCCATTCCTCATTTTCTTTTCGAAAAAAATATTACCTAGAATTACACGGGATATACGCCACAGAAACAGGTCATTCGGCCCAACCAGTCTGTGCCAGCGTTTATGCTCCACTTGAGTTTATGCCGGCGTTTATGCTCCACTCGAACCTCCTCCCGTCTTTCCTCATCTAACTCTATCAGCATAACCCTCTATTCCCTTCTCCCTCATATGCTTGTCTAACCTCCCCTTAAACACATCGATATTAATCGCTTCAACCCCTCCCTGTGGCATCTCGAGTTCCACATTCTCACCACTCTCTGGGTAAAGAAGTTTATTTGGAATTCCACATAATTCCACAGCTACATAAATACTGTGGCCACAAGAGCGGGTCAGAGGCTGGTATTCTACGACGAGTGTCTCACCTCCTGACTCTCCAAAGCCTTTCCATCTACAAGGCACAAGTCAGGAGTGTGATGGAACACTCCCCACTTGCCTGGACGAGTGCAGCTCCAACAACACTCGAGAAGCTCGACACCATCCAGGACAAAGCATCCCGCTTGATCGGCACGCTACCCACCACCTTCAACACTCACTCCCTCCACCACCGGCGCACCGTGGCTGCAGTGTGCACCGTCTACAAGATGCACTGCAGCAACTCGCCAAGGCTTCTTCGGCAGCACCTCCCAAACCCGCGACCTCTACCGCCTAGAAGGACAAGGGCAGCAGGCGCATGGGAACACCACCACCTCCACGTTCCCCTCCCAGTCACACGCCATCCTGACTTGGAAATATATCGGCCGTTCCTTCATCGTCGCTGGGTCACAATCCAGGAACTCCCTCCCTAACAGCACTGTGGGAGCACCTTCACCACACGGACTGCAGCGGTTCAAGAAGGCGGCTCACCACCACCTTCTCAAGGGGCAATTAGGGATGGGCAATAAATGCCGGTCTTGCCAGCAATGCCCACATCCCAGGAACGAAAAAAAGAAAAATCTGTTTCTCCACGTGCATTGCCCGAACACGCACTCTTGACGCAGAGAGACCACCCAGGTCCCAAGCAGCAAGATATTCAAACAGTGGGGACATCATCATCATCATAGGCAGTCCCTCGAATCGAGGATGACTTGCTTCCACACCATAAAGGGATGAGTTCGCAGGTGTTTCAATGAAGGACCTAATATTCCAGATCCCGAATTACATCCTGAAGGGTGGAAGATGCCTGTGCGTGGATTTTTTTAACGTGGGGTGGCCGTTGCACACCAGCCACCACACGGGGCTTGACAGAGCGAGGTCTTGGTCCAGTGGCAAGGGTTAACCAGGACGACTGGAGACCTGCTCTGCTGCACGGACCTAGTGCGCGCACATATCGCACAGTGTGGGCTGGTCCCGTGCTGCCCCTGGGCCCCTGGCCCCGAACTCTCGCCTCTCCTGGGCCCCGGTTGCATCCCTCTACGAACCCTCGCCGCTCCTTCGCCCCGACCTCGCTGTACCTGCCCGCACTGCAGTCAGCCATCGCCCTCCTGCAGCAGCACGCGCTGCTCCCTGCATTGGTCTGTCGCTGCACGCTGCTCCCTCTAATGGCCCCGGCCTGCTGATGGACAGGGTGGTGGCAGCAGATTCAACATTATCTTTCAAAAGGGAAAGGCTGCAATCATCCAGGCAAGTGGGGAGTGTTCCATCACACTCCAGACTGGTGCCTTGTAGACGATGGAAAGGCTTTGGGGAGTCAGGAGGTGAGACACTCGCCGCAGAATACCCAGCCTCTGACCCGCTCTTGTTGCCTCG
>NC_092002.1:11582066-11592344 GCF_044704955.1 Pristiophorus japonicus
ACACGAGGCACAGACTGTGTGACCTGAACCTTTATTCACAGGACCAAGGAGTGATGATCCTGCGTGGGACCTCCCTTTATATACCTGGATGACCAGGTGAGGAGTGTCTCCCACAAGTTCACCCCCTGTGGTCAAGTTGTGCATTTCTCAGGTGTATACTGTGTTCAGTGTTGTTACATGAAGGTTACAGTCACATGAAGATTACAAACATGACATCACCGCCCCCCTAACGTCTTTGGGTCAAAGATTGAGACTTTCAGGCGGTCGACGCTCTCTCGTGGAGCTCCGCAGTTGGGGCTCTGGTTGTTGAGCCTTGGTATGCGTCTCTGTCACCTGTGGTGATTCCGGCTCGTCCGGGCTGACCGCAGGGACTGTGCATGCTGCTGACGGTTCTTGTTGCTCGTTCTCTGGCAGTGGTGTGGGTGGCATCTCATGATGTTCCTCAGGTTCCTCAGTGTCCATGCTGAATCTTTTTTTTTTTACTTGGTCCAGATGCTTGCGGCATATCTGTCCATTGTTAAGTCTGACCACTATGATCCTATTCTCCTCTTTGCCAATTACAGTACCTTCGAGCCACTTGGGCCCCAAAGCGTGATTAAGGACAAATACAGGGTCATCGATTTCTATACGTCTCCCCTTCGAGTTACGGTCATAGCACTCATTTTGGGACTGGCGCTTGCCCTCAACAATGTTTGACAGGACTGGATGAATGAGGGACAGCCGAGTTTTAAGTGTACGTTTCATGGTCGTTCCGCTGGCAGGACTCCCGTGAGCGAATGCGGTTGGGACCTATAGGCCAGCAGGAGGCGCCATAGGCGGCATTGAAGGGAGGGTCCTTGAATCCAAAGCATGCCTTGTTTTATGATTTGGACCGCACGTTCCGCCTGGCCATTGGAAGCCAGCTTGAACGGTGCCGTCCTGACATGTTTGATGCCATTACCCGACATGAACTCCCGGAATTCATAGCTAGTGAAACACGGGCCGTTGTCGCTAACCAGGATGTCCGGCAAGCCGTGGGTCGCAAAGACCTCACGCAGACTCTCCACAGTGGTGGATATTGTTCACGAATTCAATAGGATGCACTCGATCCATTTCGAGTACGCATCTACCACAATGAGGAACATTTTCCCCATGAATGGGCCCCGTGTAGTTTACGTGAATACGTGACCATGGCCTGGTGGGCCAGGGCCACGGGCTGAGCGGGGCCTCCCTGGGGGCATTGCCCAGCCGAGCACACGTCGTGCACCTGCGAACACAATGTACCAGGTCTGCATCAATTCCCGCCACCATACATGTGACCGGGCAATGGCCTTCATTAGCACAATGCCTGGGTGCTCGCTGTGGAATTCTCTGATGAATGCTTCCCTTCCCTTCTGGGGCATGACTACCTGGCAGCCCCATAGTAGGCAGTCGGCTTGAATGGAGAGTTCATCCATCCGTCTGTGAAACGGTCTGACCTCCTCAGGGTATGCTCCGTGTGCGGGCACCCAATCCCCAGTCGGGACACATTTCTTATCAAGGATAGGAGGGGATCTCTGTTTGTCCAGGTTTTGATCTGACGGGCTGTGATGGGGGAGCCTGTGCTGTCGAAAGCATCGACAGCCATGACCATCTCAGCGCTTTGCTCCGCTGCCCTCTCAGTGGTGGCCAGTGGAAGCCTGCTGAGCGCGTCAGCGCAATTTTCGGTGCCTGGCCGGTGCCGTATGGTGTAGTCATACGCAGCCAGCGTGAGAGCCCATCACTATATGCGAGCTGACGCATTGGCATTGACAGCTTTGCTGTCGGACAACAGGGATGTTAACGCCTTGTGGTCCGTTTCTAACTCGAAACTTCTGCCCCGTAGACACATGCGAGTGCTTCCTCTTCAACCATCCCATATCCCCTTTCTGCTTGGGAGAGCGACCTGGAAGCATAAGCCACAGGTTGGAGTTGGCCCTCATCATTACTCTGTTGCAGCACGCATCCAACCCCATAGGATGATGCAGCACATGTCAAAACCAATTTCTTACAGGGGTTGTACAGGGTCAACAGCTTATTAGAACAAAGCAGGTTCCGCGCCCGATTGAAACACAGAAACATAGAAACATAGATGCAGGAGTAGGCCATTCGGCCCTTCGGCCCTTCGAGCCTGCAACGCCATTCTATGAGTTCATGGCTGAACATGCAACTTCAGTACCCCATTCCTGCTTTCTCGCCATACCCCTTGATCCCCCGAGTAGAAAGGGCTACATCTAACTCCTTTTTGAATATATTTTGTGAATTGGCCTCAACAACTTTCTGTGGTAGAGAATTCCACAGGTTCACCACTCTCTGGGTGAAGAAGTTTCTCCTCATCTCGATCCTAAATGGCTTACCCCTTATCCTTAGACTGTGACCCCCGGTTCTGGACTTCCCCAACATTGGAAACATTCTTCCTGCATCTAACCTGTCTAAACCCGTCAGAATTTTGAACATTTCTATGAGAACCCCTCGCATTCTTCTGAACTCCAGTGAATACAAGCTCAGTTGATCCAGTCTTTCTTGATAGGTCAGTCCCGCCATCCCAGGAATCAGTCTGGTGAACCTTCGCTGCACTCCCTCAATAAGAATGTCCTTCCTCAAGTTAGGAGACCAAAACTGTACACAATACTCCAGGTGTAGCCTCACCAAGGCCCTGTACAACTGTAGTAACACCTCCCTGCCCCTGTACTCAAATCCCCTCGCTATGAAGGCCAACATGCCATTTGCTTTCTTAACCGCCTGCTGTATCTGCATGCCAACCTTCAATGACTGATGTACCATGACACCCAGGTCTCGTTGCACCTCCCCTTTTCTTAATCTATCACCATTCAGATAATAGTCTGTCTCTCTGTTTTTACCACCAAAGTGGATAACCTCACATTTATCCACATTATACTTCATCTGCCATGCATTTGCCCACTCACCTAACCTATCCAAGTCACTGTGCAGCCTCATAGCATCCTCCTCGCAGCTCACACTGCCACCCAACTTAGTGTTATCCGCAAATCTGGAGATATTACATTTAATCCCCTCGTCGAAATCATTAATGTACAATGTAAACAGCTGGGGCCCCAGCATAGAACCTTGTGGTACCCCACTAGTCACTGCCTGCCATTCTGAAAAGTACCCATTTACTCCTACTCTTTGCTTCCTGTCTGCCAACCAGTTCTCAATCCACGTCAGCACACTACCCCAATCCCATGTGCTTTAACTTCGCACATTAATCTCTTGTGTGGGACCTTGTCGAAAGCCTTCTGAAAGTCCAAATACACCACATCAATTGGTTCTCCCTTGTCCATTCTACTGGAAACATCCTCAAAAAATTCCAGATTTGTCAAGCTTGATTTCCCTTTCACAAATCCATGCTGACTTGGACCTATCATGTCACCTCTTTCCAAATGTGCTGCTATGACATCCTTAATAATTGATTCCATCATTTTACCCACTACCGATGTCAGGCTGACCGGTCTATAATTCCCCGTTTTCTCTCTCCCTCCTTTTTTAAAAAGTGGGGCTACCCTCCATAGGAACTGATCCAGAGCCTATGGAATGTTGAAAAATGACTGTCAATGCATCCGCTATTTCCAAGGCCACCTCCTTAAGTACTCTGGGATGCAGTCCATCAGGCCCTGGGGATTTATTGGCCTTCAATCCCATCAATTTCCCCAACACAATTTCCCGACTAATAAGGATTTCCCTCAGTTCCTCCTTCTTACTAGACCCTCTGGCCCCTTTTATATCTGGAAGGTTGTTTGTGTCCTCCTTAGTGAATACCGAACCAAAGTACTTGTTCAATTGGTCTGCCATTTCTTTGTTCCCCTTTATGACTTCCCCTGATTCTGACTGCAGGGGACCTACGTTTGTCTTTACTAACCTTTTTCTCTTTACATATCTATAGAAGCTTGCAGTCCGTCTTAATGTTCCCTGCAAGCTTTCTCTCATACTCTATTTTCCCTGCCCTAATCAAACCCTTTGCCCTCTTCTGCTGAGTTCTAAAGTTCTCCCAGTCCCCGGGTTCGCTGCTTTTTCAGGCCAATTTGTATGCCACTTCCTTGGCTTTAATACGATCCCAGATTTCCCTTGATAGCCACGGTTGAGCTACCTTCCCTTTTTTATTTTTACGCCAGACAGGGATGTACAATTGTTATAGTTCATCCATGCGGTCTCTAAATGTCTGCCATTGCCCATCCACTATCAACCCCTTAAGTATCATTCGCCAATCTATCCTAGCCAATTCACGCCTCATACTTTCAAAGTTACCCTTCTTTAAGTTTTAACTGTTTCATTGTCCATCCTAATGTAGAATTCCACCATATTATGGTCACTCTTCCCCAAGGGGCCTCGCACAATGAGATTGCTAATTAATCCTCTCTCATTACACAACACCCAGTCTAAGATGGCCTCCTCCCTAGTTGGTTCCTCGACATATTGGTCTAGAAAACCATCCCTTATGCATTCCAGGAAATCCTCCTCCACCGTATCGCTTCCAGTTTGGTTAGCCCAATCTATGTGCATATTAAAGTCACCCATGACAACTGCTGCACCTTTATTGCATGCACCCCTAATTTCCTGTTTGATGCCCTCCCCAACATCACTACTACTGTTTGTAGGTCTGTACACACCTCCCACTAACGTTTTTTGCCCTTTGGAGTTCTGCAGCTCTACCCATATAGATTCCACATCATCCAAGCTAATGTCCTTCCTAACTATTGCATTAATCTCCTCTTTAACCAGCAATGCTACCCCATGTCCTTTTCCTTTTATTCTATCCTTCCTAAATGTTGAATACCCTTGGATGTTGAGTTCCCAGCCCTGATCATCCTGGAGCCACGTCTCTGTAATCCCAATCACATCATATTTGTTAACATCTATTTGCAGAGTTAATTCATCCACCTTATTACGGGTACTCCTTGCATTAAGACACAAAGCCTTCAGGCTTGTTTTTTTAACACCCTTTGTCCTTTTGAAAACCCGTTCCTGACAGTCCCCCCAAAACCAAGCACAACCCTTACGCAGGAGCACGTGTAGCGGCTCCAACAATGTGCTTAAGTTCGGCAGAAAGTTTCCGAAATAGTTCAATAGTTCCAGAAATGAACGCAACTCCGATATGTTGCCGGGCCTGGGTGCGCGACGGATCGCCTCCGTTTTGGATTCGGTAGGCCGGATCCCGTCTGCCCAAAAACTCGACCTCTGGGGCCAAAAACACACACTTGGACTTCTTTAGTCGCAGGCCTACCCGGTCGAGTCAGCGTAGCACATCCTCCAGGTTGTGGAGGTGTTCCTCGGTGTCTCGACCCGTTATAAGGGTGTCGTCCTGAAATACAATTGTTCCGGGGATGGATTTGAGCAGGCTTTCTATGTTCCTTTGAAAGATAGCGGCTGCTGAACGAATGCCAAACAGACACCTGTTGTAAAGAAACAGCCCCTTGCGCGTGGTGATGGTGGTCAGTAGCTTGGATTCTTTGGCCAGTTCCTGGGTCATGTAGGCCGAAGTGAGGTCCAATTTGGTGAACAGCTTGCCGCCTGCCAGCGTGGCAAAAAGATCCTCTGCTCTCGGAAGCGGGTATTGGTCTTGTAGTGACACTCGGTTGATGGTGGCCTTGTAGTCGCCACAGATCCTGACCGAGCCATCCGTTTTTAGGACAGGGACAATGGGGCTTGCCCAGTCGCTGAATTCAACGGGCGAAATTATACCCTCTCTTCGCAACCTGTCCAACTCACTCTCAATTTTCTCCCGCATCGCATACGGCACAGCTCTGGCTTTGTGGTGCACTGGTCTGGCGTCCGGGGTGATGCGCATCACTACTTTGGTACCTTTGAAGGTACCGACACCAGGTTGAAATAGTGACTCAAACTTTTGTAGGAGCTGTGAGCATGAACTTCGCTCCACAGATGAAATGGCATGCATATTCCTCCATTTCCAGTTCATCTCGGCTACCAGCTCCTCCCCAAGAGTGTGGGACCATTTCCCGGGTCAATCCATAGTGGCAGTCGGTTCTCTGATCCATTATGTGTGACCACCAACATTGCACTGCCTAGCACTGGGATGATCTCTTTGGTGTACGTCCGTAATTGCGTCTCAATGCGTTCTAGTTTGGGCCTGCTAGCTCTGAGTGGCCACAGTTTCTCAAATTGTTGGACACTCATAAGTGACTGGCTGGCTCCTGTGTCCAGCTCCATGCGTACCGGGATGCCATTTAACAGTACTCTCATCATCATAGGTGGCGTTCTTGTGTATGAGCTGTGGATGTTTGCCACCTGAACACGCTGAACTTCAGCATCCATTGCTGTGTCCCAGGCATATCCCTGCCTTGCAGACCCCTCTTGTGGTTCATATGCTTCGTAAACCAGCCTCGCTGCGGGCTGCCTGCACATTCTGGCTAAATGTTCACTGCAGTTACAATTTCTGCAGATAAATTGTTGAAATCTGTAGGTTTTTGCAGCATGTCTGCCCCCGCACCTCCAGCATGTGCTGAGATTGTTGTGAACAAAAGAGCTGTTACCAGGCATTCCTCTCTGATTGCTCAAGAGTAATCAAAGAGACACTCTGTTAGTGGGTGTCAATGGCCCCATCCCGGGACGTATTATCCCTTGTGATGGTGTAAATGTCTGTTCAACCTGCCATTGTCTCTGTTGAGGACCCACTCTAGAGTCTGTTACTGCCTGGATGGTGCCGAATTGCCCTTGCCTGCCTGCGGCGTTCTGAGTCGCGTTTACCATGTTAACTCCCTGCTCCATCGCCACGTTGGGAGCAGAGTTGCGCGCGTATATAATCTTGGTTTCCTCCTCCCCCGCCATGAAGGTTTGAACCATCAACGCCGCTGCTTCCGCGGTCAAGTCCTTGGTCTCAATTAGCTTCCTAAAAATCCCGGCATGACCAATGCCCTCAATGAAGAAATCCCGTAACATCTCCCCGCTGCAGGCGTCTGTGAACTTACAGAGGCTGGCCAAGCGCCGAAGGTCCGCAACAAAGTCCGGTGTGTTCTGCCCTTCCCGACAGCGGTGCGTATAGAAACGGTGTCGGGCCATGTGTATACTGCTCGTCGGTTTGAGGTGCTCACCGATCAGTTTGCTGAGCTCCTCAAAGGTCTTGTCCGCCGGCTTCTCGGGTATGAACGGGTCTTTCATCAGCGTGTACGTCTTCAGTCCACAGCTGGTCAGTAGATGCACCCTTCGCTTGTCAGCCGCTGCCGCTCCCGGCCAGTCCTTCGTGACAAAGCTCTGCTGGAGCCTCTCAACGAAATCGTCCCAGTCCTCACCAACACAGTACCGTTCCTCTGTGCTACCGGTGGCCATTCTCGTGAGCCGTTGATTCCTGTTTCTCGTCGCCAAATGTTGTGGCCTTGCACTCGACTGTAAATCAACACGAGGCATGTACTGCAGACAAGGTCACTCTGTGACCTGTACCTTTATTCACAGGACCAAGGAGTGATGACCCTGCGTGGGACCTCCCTTTAAATACCTGGATGACCAGGTGAGGAGTGTCTCCCACATGTTCACCCCGTGGTCAATGTGTGCATTTCTTAGGTGTATAGAGTGTCGTTACATGAAGGTTACAGTTACATGAAGAATACATACATGACACCTTCTATTTTCAAAATTCTTCATGTTCCCCACACCCCTTCCTCTCCAGCTATACCCTTGAGACAAAGGGAAGCACTTGCTCCCAGCTACAGCCTCGCATCAGGTATCGCACCACACCATGCAACAGGCATTGTGAGGGCAACTTTGAGCTAAAGGAGTCAGGTGCTTCTATAAACTTAACAAAGAAAAGGATTCACTGAGTGAATCTCATGGTCGGCATCACTTACCAAGCTCTCCCTGGCAGATATCGGTGGTGCTGACTGACTGCACAAAAAAACGCGGGTTCGTAAAGAGTCTCTGGAAATTGAAATGAGTGGTGCAATTTAGTACAGGTATTGTACTTTTCAACCTATCTGTGTAAAGGGCTACTTGCAAACATTGATACACTCCCACGAACTCCTCAAATAAACGTATACTCCCGCAGACTCCCTGCAAATACTGATACTCTCCGGGGACCCTCTGTAAATACTGACACACTCCCGGGGACCCTCTGTAAATACTGACACACTCCCGGGGACCACCCTGTAAATACTGACACACTCCCGGGGACCCTCTGTAAATACTGACACACTCCCGGGGACCACCCTGTAAATACTGACACACTCCCGGGGACCACCCTGTAAATACTGACACACTCCCGGGGACCACCCTGTAAATACTAACACACTCCCGGGGACCATCTGTAAATACTGACACACTCCCGGGGACCACCTGTAAATACTGACACACTCCCGGGGACCCTCTGTAAATACTGACACACTCCCGGGGACCCTCTGTAAATACTAACACACTCCCGGGGACCACCCTGTAAATACTGACACACTCCCGGGGACCAGCCTGTAAATACTGACACACTCCCGGGGACCCCCTGCAAATACTGACACACTCCCGGGGACCACCTGTAAATACTGACACACTCCCGGGGACCCCCTGTAAATACTGACACACTCCCGGGGACCCCCTGCAAATACTGACACACTCCCGGGGACCACCTGTAAATACTGACACACTCGCAAGAATGAAAGGTTCTAATTCTCGAAGAACAGTATGAAACAGCGCTATCATTGCCGAAATGTTTTCTGTATTGTAGGGCAGTAACAGAAATAATCCGTGCGTTATTAAATATCGGTAAGTCCAGAAATCGTTCTCAGGCTCTGGAATCACCAGACTGAAACTTGACAATTCAAATCAGCGTAACCTCAACCCAGGTCATTTTAGCCCAGTCCAGTCCATTAGTTTAGCCTAGTCCAGTCTAGTTCATTGGTCCAGTCCCTCTGTCCCGCACTCACTCACAGTGGCTCGGATCCACTCGATGCTGAGGTCCTTTTTCTTGCCCAGAGACTCCTGGTGAGCGGGGAATTGCGGGTCCTCGAACAGGCTCTCCGAGCGCTGGCAGTGGCTGCGGATAGCTTCGAACTGCTGGTTCCGGAAGGGCAGTGGGTGTTCGAGGCTCCCGGCCCGGGGCCCCAGGTAGAGGGGTCCGGGTCCGGGTCCGGGTCTGGGTCTGGAATCGGAATTCCCCATTAGCGATACCCACAGCAAGGTCACCAGAACCTCCGAGCAGCAAGAAGCGGTTCCACCTCCCGATCACTGAACTCCCCGAGCGGCGCGGGACAGGACCCGCCCCTCCCTCCTCCTCCTCTTCCTCCCCTCTCCTCCTCCTCCTCCTCCTCCGCCTCCACCACCCCCCCTCCTCCCCACTCCCTCTCCCCTCCTCCCCACTCCCCTCTCCCTCTCTCCTCCCTCTCCTCTCCCCACTCTCACTCACTCCCCCCCACACTCCTCCTCACTCCTTCCCTCCTCCCTCTTGGTCCCTCCCTCCTCCCTCTTCATCCCCCTCCCTCCCTCCCTCTTCATCCCCTCCTCCCACTCCCTCTCCCCTCCCTCCCTCCCTCTTCCCCCCTCCCTCCCTCCCTCTTCATCCCCCTCCCTCCCTCCCTCTTCATCCCCCTCCCTCCCTCCCTCTTCATCCCCTCCCTCCCTCTTCATCCCCTCCCTCCCTCCCTCTTCATCCCCCTCCTCCCTCCTCTTCATCCCCCTCCCTCCCTCCCTCTTCATCCCCCTCCCTCCCTCCCTCTCATCCCCCTCCCTCCCTCTTCATCCCCCTCCCTCCCTCCCTCTTCATCCCCCCTCCCTCCCTCCCACCCTCTTCACTCCCCTCCCTCCCTCCCTCCCTCTTCACTCCCCTCCCTCCCTCCCTCCCTCTTCACTCCCTCCCTCCCTCTTCACTCCCTCCCTCCCTCTTCACTCCCTCCCTCCCTCTTCACTCCCCCTCCCTCCCTCTTCACTCCCCCTCCCTCCCTCTTCACTCCCCCCTCCCTCCCTCTTCACTCCCCCCTCCCTCCCTCTTCACTCCCCCCTCCCTCCCTCTTCACTCCCCCTCCCTCCCTCTTCACTCCCCCTCCCTCCCTCTTCACTCCCCCCCTCCCTCCCTCTTCACTCCCCTCCCTCCCTCTTCACTCCCCCCCCTCCCTCTTCACTCCCCCCCCTCCCTCTTCACTCCCCCCCTCCCTCTTCACTCCCCCCTCCCTCCCTCTTCACTCCCCCCCTCCCTCCCTCTTCACTCCCCCCCTCCCTCCCTCTTCACTCCCCCCCTCCCTCCCTCTTCACTCCCCCCCTCCCTCCCTCTTCATCCCCCTCCCTCTTCATCCCCTCCCCTCCCTCTTCATCCCCCTCCCTCCCTCTTCACTTCAC
>NC_092002.1:11936713-11992315 GCF_044704955.1 Pristiophorus japonicus
TGTGTGTGAGGGGGGGAGTGTGTGTGTGAGGGGGGGAGTGTGTGTGTGTGAGGGGGGGAGTGTGTGTGTGTGAGGGGGGGAGTGTGTGTGTGTGAGGGGGGGAGTGTGTGTGTGTGAGGGGGGGAGTGTGTGTGTGTGAGGGGGGGAGTGTGTGTGTGTGAGGGGGGGAGTGTGTGTGTGTGAGGGGGGGAGTGTGTGTGTGTGAGGGGGGGAGTGTGTGTGTGTGAGGGGGGGAGTGTGTGTGTGTGAGGGGGGAGTGTGTGTGTGTGAGGGGGGAGTGTGTGTGTGAGGGGGGAGTGTGTGTGTGTGCCGCGGGGGGGGGGGAAGTGTGTGTGTGTGCGCGGGGGGGGGGGAAGTGTGTGTGTGTGCGCGGGGGGGGAAGTGTGTGTGTGTGCGCGGGGGGGGGGGGGGAAGTGTGTGTGTGTGCGCGGGGGGGGGAAGTGTGTGTGTGTGCGCGGGGGGGGCGGGGGAAGTGTGTGTGTGTGGGGAAAGTGTGTGGGGTGGAGGGAGTGTGTGGGGGAGGGGGGGGAGTGTGTGTAGGGTGAGGGAATTGTGTGGGGGAGGGGGGGAGTGTTTGTAGGGTGGGGGGGAAGTGTGAGGGAGAGGGGAGTGGGGGGGGGAAGTGTGAGGGAGTGGGGAGGGGAAGTGTGAGGGAGAGGGGAGTGGGGGGGGGAAGTGTGAGGGAGAGGGGAGTGGTGGGGGAAGTGTGAGGGAGAGGGGAGTGGGGGGGGGAAGTGTGAGGGGGAGGGGAGTGGGGGGGGGAAGTGTGAGGGGGAGGGGAGTGGGGGGGGAAGTGTGAGAGAGAGGGGTGTGGGGTAAGTGGGGGAGGGAAGGGAAGTTTGGGGGAGGATAGTGAAGTGAGGGAGGGGGGAAGGGAGGGGTGGGGTGAAGTGAGAGTGGTGGGGGGGAAGTGTGAGGGTGAGGATGGGGGGAAAGTGGGAGGGAAGGGAAGTTTGTGCGGGAGTGGAGTGAAGTGAGGGAGTGGGGAAGGGAGTGAGGGGGAGGGGAGGGAAGTTTGTGGGGGAGAGTGAGGGAGGGTGTGGGGGGAGAGTGAGGGAGGGGTGTGGTGGAGAGGGGGAGTGTGGGGGAGGGGATGAGAGGTGGGGAAGAATGCGGGGCCTGGGAGTGTGGAGAAGTGTGAAATTGTTTTCTCTGGCTGGAGAGTCTAGAACTCGAGGGTCGTAGTCTCAGGATAAAGGGTCGGATATTTAGGTCTATGAGGAGGAGGAATTTCTTCACTCAGAACATAAGAATTAGGAGCAGGAGTCGGCTATTCGGCCCCTCGAGCCTGCTCCGCCATTCAATAAGATCATGGCTGATCTTCGACCTCAGCTCCACTCCATGGCCTCAACTCCACTTCCCTGCCCGCTCCCCATAACCCTTGTTTCCCTTATTGTTCAAAAATCTGTCCATCACCACCTTAAATATATTCAATGTCCCAGCCTCTGAGGTAGAGAATTCAAAAGATTCACGGCCCTCTGGGAGAAGAAATTTCTTCTCATTTCCGTTTTAAATGGGCGACCCCTTATTCTGGGACTATGCCCCCTAGTTCTAGATTCCCCCACGCGGGGAAACATCCTCTCTGCATCTACCCTGTCCAACCCCCTCAGAATCTTATGCATTTCAATAAGATCTCTCCCAACCTCGGAGAGTTGTGAATCTTTGGAATTCTCTGCCCCAGAGGGCTGTGGATGCTGAGTATATTCAAGGCTGAGATTGCTAAGATTTTTGGACTCGAGGGATATGGAGATCGGGCGGGAAAGTGGAGATGAGGTCGGGTGATCTTATTGAATGGCGGAGCAGGCTCGAGGGGCCGTATGGCCAACTCCTGCTCCTTCTTCCGACGTTCTTACAAAGTCAGCATTGCCCCCACGAGCTGCAGTCTTTGGCTCAGTCAGGTTGGCAGCTTCAGATAGTGACAGCAGGGGGCGGCCAAGCACCGTGTAACAGCATGGACTGGTCAGAGCTGGCACTGTCCCACCAGCAGGTCTCTCTGCCCTGTCAAAGGGCCCTGCTCCATCTGTAAAACAGGCTGCGGAGAGAATGGGGGCACAGATCAGACGTGTTCCCCCAGGCTTCAATGTTGGCCGTGGGAATTATTCCAGGAGCCAACCCCTCCTCGCACCCCCCCCCCCCCCCCAATCGCCACCCAGACACGCTCTCTCCGTCGAACCCAATCCCCACCAGCTCTCCCGAGGGTGAGACAGGGCACTGCTCTCTCTCTCTCTCTCTCTCTCACGCTCACAAACCCTGCTCAGAGTCGCTGCCTGAGCGCTCACACACGGGCAAAATCACCCACTCGCCCAAGGAGGATGAGTGACCTCAGGGCAGGAGGGGTGAAGTGTAAAGATAGAGGCAGAAACCTGCATTACCCCCCCCCCCCCCCCAGTGAAGCACTTCCCGCATTAACCCCCCCCCCCCCCCCAAGGTAACACTCCCTGCCTCTCAGGTCAGTGAGTGACACTCCCTGTGTGACCCTCTGTCTGTGACACACTCCCTCTGTGACACACTCCCTGTGTCACACTCCCTGTGTGACCCTCTGTCTGTGACACACTCCCTGTGTGACCCTCTCCCTGTGACACACTCCCTGTTTCACACTCCCTGTGTCACACTCCCTGTGTGACCCTCTGTCTGTGACACACTCCCTGTGTGACCCTCTCCCTGTGTGACCCTCTCCCTGTGACACACTCCCTGTTTCACACTCCCTGTGTGACCCCCCCCCCCCTCTGAGATGCTCCTTGCTCCCGCTGCTCAGCATGTAACAATGTCTGTGCTGTCGCCTTAATGTGTGTAACTCTCTCGACAGAGGGAAATACTGATAATTCATCTTCAATAGATCGCTGTAAACCCCATGAAGATTAACACGGGGCTAATTGCTGAGCAATTCTGGCAAGTCACCCTCACGGAGGGTTATCTAAAGGGTCAAAACAGAATCGAGCAGAAATGCTGCAATTAGACAACAAGACCATCAGAGTCTGACCGTCGGCAACTGAACCGTTAACCTGTCTGTTCCCTGTCTGATGCTGGTCGGATGCTGGCCTGAAATACCGGCTGTATTTTCCGCTTGTCCTGTAATTAGAATCGCCGTTCAATCTGGATATTTTTTTTAAACTTTGATAAAATAAATAAGAGTGTTTCTGTAGATAACTCTGGGCTGAGTGTACTTGCTGGGGCCGGGCGGCCAAGAGTCCTGCAGGAACTGTTATGAATGGGCACATTGAGCCGAGCTTGTGGCCACAGTTGAGGTATACAGTGCTGTGTGTTGATTATTTAGACCAGGGAGGAAGTCTGACTGGCTCGAGATGAATTTAGTCACTGAAATGTAACGTTTTCTCTTGTTTTTTTTTCAAAATCCTTCCCCATTCCACACACACACACACACAGACTATTTTTGAACATCTCTATTAATTGTAGTGATCTGTCTCAGACTGCCAGTGTAAGACTACCCAGCAAGTGACCTGTACCAATTCCATCACACAGGCTCTATCTGTTCCGCTCCTCGGGTCAACCCCCCCCCCTCCCCCCCCAATTCAAGATCCACACGACATGGGCGGGATTTTAGTAAGCCAGAAAGCTGCTTAACCCTCGACTCTTCCTTTGACCGCTGTGCTCACACACACACACACACATGGTTTAACCCGTTACATATAGCCCCGAGAGCTCATGGCTCTGCTTAACCTGCACATACAGCCTATGTCTCTGTGGGGGTCTATTTAACCTGTACGTAATCCCAGTGTCTCTGTGTGCAGTAGTGTGTAAGGGCACAAGCACCCTTCTGTACGGCAGTGTGCAAGCGCAGTATCCTGTGTGCAGCAGTCCATCATCATCGGCGCTCCCTCGAAGCGAGGGTGACTCGCTTCCACGCCAAAAAATGATGAGTTCCCAAGTGTTTCAATGAAGGACCGAATATTCCAAGTCCCGAACTACATCCCGAAGGGTGGAAGATGCCTGTGGGTGGATTTTTTTAACGTGGGGTGACCGTTGCACACCAGCCACCACACGGGGCTTGACAGAGCGAGGTCTTGGTCCAGTGGCAAGGGTTAACCAGGACAACTGGAGACCAGCTCTGCTGCACGGACCTAGTGCGCGCACATATCGCAGTGTGGGCTGGGCCCGTGCTGCCTCTGGGCCCGAACTCCCGCCTCCCCTGGGCCCCGATCACATCCCCCCACAGTCTCTCGCCGCTCCGGCTGTATCTGCCCGCGCTCCAATCCCCGACCTGGACCTTGATGACGTCACCCTTCGCTGCCATCGCCCTCCTGCACCAGCTCGCTCTGCTCCCTGAAGTGACATGCCTCCATGCTGCTGCCGACCCTCCGCTCCTTTTATGGTCGCGACCTGCCTCTGGTGTTCTCACGCAGGTCGGGGCCATAAAAGCAGCGGAGGTGTGGTGGCCCGGGAGCTGTGTGGAGGCCCCGACCTGTGTGTGAGAACACCACCGCAGGTCGGGGCTATAAATACAGCTGGAGCGCCGGGCCCTGGAATATCGTGGGCCTCCCCGACCTGTGTGAGAACACCACCGCAGGTCGGGGCTATAAATAGAGCTGGGGCGCCGGGCCCTGGAACATGGTGGGCGAAAGTGCGGCGAATGAGGGTACGGGGCCCAGAAGAGCCGAGGGCCCCGGGGCAGCACGGGCCCAGCCCACACTGTGCAATATGTACGCGCACTAGGCCCGTGCAGCAGAGCTGGTCTCCAGTCGTCCTGGTTGACCCTTGCCACTGGACCAAGACCTAGCTCTGTCAAGCCCGTGTGGTGGCTGGTGTGCAACGGCCACCCCACGTTAAAACAAATCCACGCACAGGCATCTTCCACCCCCTCAATTGGAGTTCAGGACTGGAATATTAGGTCCTTCGTTGAAACACCTGTGAACCCATGTGGAAGCAAGTCATCCTCGTTCCAGGGATTGCCTATGATGAGTGTGTAAGCACAGTGTCCTGTGTACAGTAATGTGTCTGTCGGGCCAGTGTCTGACCCGTGCTGTGCCTCTCGGGCCTGTGCCCACTCTGATGTTTGCCACATTGATTCGGCATGGTTTCCCAGTGCTGTACTCAATCCCTCGCGGCGTGCTATTGGATGATTCATTCCCCTTGCTGACAGATCTCGACACTCCCTCATGCGTCAATCCCTCATTTTCATACTGGAATCCGAAGCCTTTATTTCTGTTTGTTTAATTGTGACAGTTGCAGGATTTAGAACCGGATGTTTGTACACAATGGGACGTTTCTCAAGTGCTCCAGTCGTTAAGCAGTGAGACGATTGCACTTAACTGCCTTTGACACTGTCCCATTGTGTTACCGTGTGATGCTGATTACAGAAAAGAACCTAACCTCCTGACTCCTTCCCGCCACTCGCTCCCTGTGCATTTGACTCTGGCTGTTCCCGTGCTTTCAGTCTCTCTCTCTCTCTCTCTCTCTCTCTCTCTCTCTTTGCCCATCCTGCTGTGAGGGAGATGTGACTGGCTCGTAGGCAATGATCGGGGTCCCACACTCCATGGCAGCAATGAGTACACCCTGGCCCCACAGTGTGTGGCACACAGCCAACTGGTAGCAGGGCGCTGACTGTCTCGTGGGTTTTGCTTATCAGGGCATGAATTTTTGTGTAAATGCCTCACTGGGCCTTATCTCAGTATCACGGCCTGTCCTCGGCCCACACCTGTTCCCGCACCTAACCCGCCATCAATCATTAATCAAAACTTCCTGCTGGGAAAGTGAGAGCAAATGAGAATTTCACAGACCTATTCACTGAAACACACACAGACCCATTCTTTCACTCACACATACACACACACACACACGCACACATTCACACACACACAGCCCCATTCTCATACACACACACACACCCATACACACATGTCTATTCTCTCTCGCACACACACACAGACCCATTCTCATTCACACACACACACACACACACTCATACACATACACACACGCACACATTCACACAGCCCCATTCTCATACACACACACACCCATACACACATGTCTATTCTCTCTTGCGCGCGCACACACACAGACCCATTCTCATTCACACACACACACACACACACACACACACTCATACACATACACACACACACACACACACACACGCACACATTCACACACACACAGCCCTATTCTCATACACACACACACACCCATACACACATGTCTATTCTCTCTCGCGCGCACACACACAGACCCATTCTCATTCACACACACACACACTCATACACATACACACACACACACATCCATACACACACACGTCTATTCTCTCTCGCACACATACATGCACCCATTCACACACAGTCCCTCGGAATCGAGGAAGATTTGCTTCCACTCTTAGCATGAGTTCTTAGGTGGCTGTACAGTCCAATACGAGAACCACAGTTTCTGTCACAGGTGGGACAGACAGTGGTTGAGGGAAAGGGAGGGTGGGGAGCCTGGTTTGCCGGATGCTCTTTCCGCTGCCTGCACTTGGTTTCTGCACGCTCTCGGCAACGATACTCGAGGTGCTCAGCGCCCTCCCGGATGCACTTCCTCCACTTAGTGCGGTCCTGGGCCAGGGACTCCCAGGTGTACCCATTCACTCACTCACACCCACACACACACACACATACATCCATTCACACACCCATTCACACACACACACATACATCCATTCACTCACACACACCCATTCACACACATACACCCACTCACACATGCCCATTCACACACACACACACTCTCACACTCACACCCATTCACTCACTCACCGATAAAAGGATTAGTTAACATCCTATTAAAATTAGAGCTTGGGGGTGAAATCAGGAAGCACTTTTTCCATACAAACGGTCGGAGAAATCTGGAATTCTCTGCCGCAAAAGGCTGTGAATTTTGGGACAATTGGAGCTTTCAAGACCGAGCTCAATCGAATTTTGTTCGGGAAGGGTATCGAGGGATCAGCTGTGATCTGACTGAATGTCGGGAGCGGGCTCGAGGAGCTGAATAGCCTCCTCCTGTTCCCGTGATGTCAACCGATCTCGGTGTTCAGATTTCGCATTTATCTAGCCGGTCTATTCAGTATATAAAAGTTTGAAATTCCCCTGGTTTTAGTAAGTATGTAAAACGACCTTAAATCAGCGCGAAATGGATTTTGCCACGAGCAGGTTAATCAGGGGCCATCAGAGAAAATGAAGCACTTAAGCATAAAAATATTCAGTGGATTATTTGGTAAAACAGGTGAGAGCAGTTGCTGAGATGACTAAACAAGGACAATGAACACGTAGCAGTCGGTTTTGTATATCTCCAGGATCTAACTCCGATAAATATGCAAACACAGGCTACAAAATTAGCGAACAATCCCAGAGTATTAGCAAGCACTCGGACCACAGCCACCTGTCTTGGACACGGTAATGATGTGGCGGTCGGAAGAGAGGGCTGTGGCTGGTGAGGTGACCAGGGTCAGGGACCTGCTCGATGGCGGAGGAGCGGGCTGGATGGCGCCAGACACGCTGGCGCGGCGCCTAAATTCTGCCAACGTCCGCCACGCGGCTGATGCCATCGAGTCGCTAAAAACAGCTCTGGGCCCTGACTCCGTTAGGTGCATCGAGGAGGCTCAAGCACGTGGGGAGATCCCGTCCGGATGGAATTCCTCATCGGCGCCAAACCCCGGAACCTCCCTCGGGGGCCGGCACCTCACAACTTGAGCCGCCTCGGGGAAATCCCCTCCGTGCCTTTCAGTTCCGCGCGGAGGGGTTTCTTGTACGGGCTGCTCCTGCACACTGTCAACTTTGCCATCCTCGCCTGCCATCCGGACACGCCATGGCGTACCATCTTGCCGTCCGGAGGAGGCGGGGGTCCCCGATGGAGGGCACTCTACGCAGGGGTCCTCCCACTATTCGTCGGGGACTTGGCCTGGAGGGTGGTGCACGGAGCAGTGCCGTGCAATAAATTTTTAAGCCGGTTCACGGACTCCCAGGCCGCCTGCAATTTCTGCGGTCTGGAGGAGTCCGTGTTCCATGTTTTTATTGAGTGCACGAGGTTGCAGCCCCTGTTCCATTATTTGAAGGGGCTGCTCCTGAAATTCTGGCTGCACTTCAGTCCCACTCTCCTGATCTTTGGGCACCCTGTGCGGAGGGGAGCGGGTAGGTCCGAAGGCCTCCTCGTAGGACTGCTCCTGGGCACGGCCAAGGGTGCCATCAGCCGGTCCAGGCAGCGGGCGGTCGAGGGGGTCGTTCAACCTGACTGCCTGCCTCTCTTCCGCTCTTACATCCGGTCCAGGGTGTCCTTGGAGATGGAGCACGCGGTGTCTACCGGTACGCTCGCGGCCTTCCGCGAGAGGTGGGCACCGGAGGGACTGGAGTGCATCATCACGCCCGGCAACCAAATTTTAATTTGATTTTACGTTTTAAAGTTTAATTTGTTTTAATTGCCGGTGCTTTTAGTGTCCCCCTTCCCTTTTATAGGGGGCACTGGGGAAAAATTGTGATTTTAGTGCCCAAAAAAAAAGAAAAACACAAAAAAAAAAGGAAAAAAAAGGGCCTTGTAAATGTCTGGTGTGTCACCCAGGTAGGGTGGCACGGTTTAATGTCTTTTGTTTTTGCAGATAAACTCCAAAAAGAGTTTCAACATCTCTATTACAGGAAACCTAAACCAGCATGGGTTGGAACTGTGAAGGGTCGCTTAGGGTCTACAACCCAATTTCAGCGTGGGTTCAGGTCTAGAACACTGTGGCCAGTGTGCCTTAGGGTCTAGAGCCCTATTTCAGTGCAGATTAGGGTCAAGAGCCCTATGTCAGCGTGGGTTACTTTAATATCCCACCCAGTCCAATCCCACTCCCCGCAACCTTTAATATCCCACCCAGTCTAATCCCACTCTCCCCCTCACTCCACACACCCTTTAATATACCACCCAGTCTAATCCCACTCTCCTCTTCACTCCCCATACCCTTTAATATCCCACCTAGTCTAATCCCACTCTCCCCCTCACTCCCTGCATCTTTTAATATCCCACCCAGTCTAATCCCACTCTCCCCCTCACTCCCCATGCCCTTTAATATCCCACCCAGTCGAATCCCACTCTCCCCTTCACTTCCCATACCCTTTAATATCCCACCCAGTCTAATCCCACTCTTCCCCCCCCCCCTCACTCCCCGTACCCTTTAATATCCCACCCAGTCTAATTCCACTCTCCCCTCTCACTCCCCCCGCCCTTTAATATTCCACCCAGTCTAATCCCACTCTTCCCCCTCCCTCACTCCCCGTACCCTTTAATATACCACCCAGTCTAATCCCACTCTCACCGCCCCCCCCTCACTCACCGTGCCCTTTAATATCCCACCTAGTCTAAACCCACTCTCCCCTTCACTCCCCATCCCCTTTAATATCCCACCCACCCTAATCCTAATCTCCTGCTCACTCCCCATACCCTTTAATATCCCACCAAGTCTAATCCCACTCTCCCCCTCACATCCTTATTAGTCAGCAAATTGTGTTCGGAAAATTAATGGGATTGAAGGCCGATAAATCCTCAGGGCCTGATAGGTTGCATCCCAGAGTACTTAAGGAAGTGGCCCTAGAAATAGTGGATGCATTGGTGGCCATTTTCCAACATTCTATAGACTCTGGATGAGTTCCTATGGACTAGAGGGTAGCTAATGTAACCCCACTTTTTAAAAAAAAGGAAGGAGAGAGAAAACACTGAATTGTAGACTAGTCAGCCTGACATCGGTGGTGGGGAAAATGTTGGAATCAATTATTAAAGATGTAATAGCAGCATATTTGGAAAGCAGTGACAGAATCGGTCCAAGTCAGCATGGATTTATGAAAGGGAAATCATGCTTGACAAACCTTCTAGAATTTTTTGAGAATGTAACTAGCAGAGTGGACAAGGGGGAGCCAGTGGATGTGGTGTATTTAGACTTTCAAAGGCTTTTGACAAGGTCCCACACAAGAGATTAGTGTGCAAAATTAAAGTGCATGGTATTGAGGGTAATATACTGACATGGATAGAGAACTGGTTGGCAGACAGGAAGCAAAGAGTAGGAATAAATGGGTCCTTTTCAGAATGGCAGGCAGTGACTAGTGGGGTTCCGCAAGGTTCAGTGCTGGGACCCCAGCTATTTACAATATGCATTAATGATTTAGACGAAGGAACTGAATGTATTATCTCCAAGTTTTCAGATGACACTAAGCTGGGTAGCAGTGTGAGCTGTGAGGAGGATGCTAAGAGACTGCAGGGTGACTTGGACAGGTTAGGTGAGTGGGCAAATACATGGCAGATGCAGTATAATGTAGATAAATGTGAGGTTATCCACTTTGGTGGTAAAAACAGGAAGGCAGATTATTATCTGAATGGTGACAGATTAGTAAAAGGGGATGTGCAACGTGACCTGGGTGTCATGGTACATCAGTCATTGAAAGTTGGCATGCAGGTACAGCAGGCGGTGAAGAAGGCAAATGGCATGTTGGCCTTCATAGCGAGAGGATTTGAGTATAGGAGCAGGGAGGTCTTACTGCAGTTGTGCAGGGCATTGGTGAGGCCACACCTTGAATATTGTGTACAGTTTTGGTCTCCTAATCTGAGGAAGGACATTCTTGCTATTGAGGGAGTGCAGCGAAGGTTCACCAGATTGATTCCCAGGATGGCAGGACTGACATATGAAGAAAGACTGGATCGACTAGGCTTATATTCACTGAAATTTAGAAGAATGGGAGGGGATCTCATAGAAACATATAAAATTCTGACGGGATTGGACAGGTTTGATGCAGGAAGAATGTTCCCGATGTTGGGGAAGTCCAGAACCAGGGGTCACAGTCTAAGGATAAGGGGTAAGCCATTTAGGACCGAGATGAGGAGAAACTTCTTCACTCAAAGTTGTGGGCATGTGGAATTCTCTACCACAGCAAGTTGTTGAGGCCAGTTCGTTGGATATATTGTAAAGCGATTTAGATGTGGCCCTTATGGCTAAAGGGATCAAGGGGTATGGAGAGAAAGCAGGAATGGGGTACTGAAGTATCATGATCAGCCAGGATCATATTGAACGGTGGTGCAGGCTCGAAGGGCCGAATGGCCTATTCCTGCACCTATTTTCTATGTTTCTATGTTTCCCATACCCTTTAATATCCCACCCAGTCTTATCCCCCTCTCCCCCTCACTCCCCACGCCCTTTAATATTCCTCTTTTTCAAGCAACTAATTCCCTTTTCAAAGAATTGTTGGGCTCTGCTTCAAGCAACACTTGTTGGCTGAGAATTGCACGTTATAACCACTCTCAGTAAAAAGCCAAGTTTCTAACCTCACCTGTAATTCTTTTTGTGACTATTTAAAATTCATATGTTGCTGACTAGTGCTAACACGCTCTCTCTATTTGCCTTATGAGAATGCTTCACAGGTTTGAAGACCTGTATCTGTGTGAGGCTCTCTTTGGAATATTGCGTGGAATTTTGGACAGAATCAATATATTGGACATGCCTCAGGTACGAGCATTTGAGATGAGTATTCCATCACATTCCTGACTTGTAGATGGTGGAAAGGCTTTGGGGAGTCAGGAGGTACAGCTTTACAGCCAATGAGGTGCAGTGCACTTTTTTTGAAGTGTAGTCACTGTTGTAATGTGGGAAATGCAGCAGCCGTTTTACACACAGCAAGCTCCCACAAACAGCAATGTGATAATGACCCGATAATCTGTTTTTGTGATATTGATTGAGGGATAAATATTGGTCCCAGGGCACCGGGGATAATTCCCCTGCTCGTCTTTGAAATAGTGCCACGGGATCTTTTACGTCCATCCGAAAGACGGCACCTCCGACAGTGCGGCACTCCCTCAGCACTGCACTGGGCGTGTCAGCCTGGATTTATGTGCTCAAGTTCCTGGAGTGGGACTTGAACCCGCGATCTTCTGACTCAGAGGTGAGAGTGCTGCCCACTGAGACACGGGCTGACACAGGATAAAATGCATGCGGACCAACCAGGTTGTTGGCCTCAGGAAGTCCTGGTGACGACGGTACAACTAACGGAGAATAATTGTCAATAGACGGTGTTGCTATGAGGCCGAATAAAGCACTTGCTTTGGGAGTCTCGTGTCGGGCATGCGGACGATGTGACCCAACGGAGCAGGTCGAGTGTGGTCAGTGCTTCGATGCTGGGGATGTTGGCCTGATTGAGAACGCTGACGTTGGTGCATCTGTCCTCCCAGGACTGCCGATGTTGATGACGATGATGATGATATGAGGCCTGCTGCCTCGACACTGAGGCAACCCAACAGGCACTTGGGGGCAGCAGCTGCAGCATGCCTACTGTGGGAGGGCACCGCAGTGGGTGTTGGACGTAAGCACATAGGAAATAGGAGCTGGAGTCGGCCACAAGGCCCCCTTCGAGGCCTGCTCCGCCATTCAATAAGATCACAGCTGGGCTGGTCTTGGCCTCAGCTCCACTTTCCCCGCCCGCTCCCCATAACCCGCTGCTCCTTGACGTTGCAGGTTTATTCAGCGGGCTGTTTGTTCACAGACAACTGCTCCCACGATCAGCGAACAGCAAGGTGTGGCTGGGCACCTGCCTCTCGGCCTTCTGATTGCGTTGCCGTGGTTTCCGCAGCTCTGTTGCTTCTGGCTTTGTTCAGAGCTTTCTATGTACAAGGTGCACGAAGGGACGTGCTTGCGGACGACTTGGCATGTGTTCCCCACACACTGCGCTCGAGGATTAGGAACATAGCAACAGGAGCAGGCCATTGAACCCCACTCGCCTTCTCGCCATTCAGTGCCTAATCTGCGCCCTAGAAACCCGCCTTGGTCCATATCCCTTAATACCTTTGGCTAACAGAAAGCTATCCCTCTCGGATTTAAAATGCACAATTGACTGCGTGCAGTTCTGGTCACCGCATTACAGGAAAGATGTGATTGCACTGGAGAGGGTACAGAGGAGATTTACAAGAATGTTGCTGGGATTGGAGAATTTTGGCTCTGAGGAAAGATTGGAGAGGCTGGGTCTGTTTTATTTGGAACAGAGGAGGCTGAGAGGAGACCAGATTGAGGTGTATAAAATTCTGTCTGGCCAGATAGAGTGGTCAACAACCAGGGGGCATAGATTTAAAGTAATTGGGGGGAGGTTTAGAGGGGATTTTAGGGGAAATTTCTTCACCCAGAGGGTGGTGGGGGTCTGGAACTCACTGCCTGAAAGGGTGGTACAGGCAGAAACCCTCACCACATTTTAAAAAGTACCTGGATGTGCACTTGAAGTGTCGTAACCTGCAGGGCTACGGACCGAGAGCTGGAAAGTGAGATTAGGCTGGACAGCTCTTGGTCGGCCGGCGCGGACACAATGGGCCGAAATGGCCTCTGTCAAGCATGTGAGCCTCACCTGTGTGTAAGACTTGCCACTGGGGGGCACACCTGTGGGAGACCTGTGTACCCTGGAGCAAGCAGGTATACAAGGCAGTCCACCACCTGCTGCCTCACTCCGGAGTTATAGTAAAGAGACCAAGGTCACAATGGTTTGAGCTTCCAACACAGTCTCGTGGAGTTATTCTGAACTTAACAGCCTCCTTCCGTGCTGTAAATTTCTATGGCTCCGTGACCTAGCACCAATTGCCGTTCTGCAGAAGAATGTTCCAAACTGCTACCTGTCTTTCCAGATCCTTATCCGATTCCCTTTGAAAGGGTGTGACTGTTTCTGCCTCAATAGCACCTTGTGGTGCAGCATTCCGGCTTGCAATTCTTTCCTTTGTGCGAAAGCGTGTCTCCCCGCTTCCCTTTCTGTCCCTCCATGTCTTGATCTTGTTCCCAGTTCAATAAGCAGTGGAAACAATCTCTCGCTCTTTATCCTCCCATCTGCTTCCTGTTACTAACCCGGCCACTGAGAATGCCACTGGTTCCAAGTGCTGAGTGGTGAGATCGTGGATCTCGCCTGTGCAGGGAGCGGTTGAGGCAAAAAGCACAGATGCATTTAAGGGGAAGCTGGATAAGCCCATGAGAGGGAGAGGAATAGAAGGATATGTTGATGGGGTGCGATGAAGTGCGGTGGGGGGAAAGAAAGCCTTGCATTTATATAGCGCCTTTCACGACCATCTGGATGTCTCAAAGCGCTTTACAGCCAATGCAGTACTTTTGGAGTGTGGTCACTGTTGTAATGTGGGAAACGCGGCAGTCAACCTGCGCACAGCAAGCTCCCACAAACAGCAATGTGATAATGCTTGTGGGCACTTGTGTGCAGTATATACCCCAGCATCGACCAGCTGGGCTGAATGGCCTCTTTCTGTGCTGTAGACTGTACGTGTACACACGTTGCTGGAATATTGATCAGCTCCACCTTGAGGCCATCACACCATCCCGGTCCGTCTAGTCACGTTTACCAATAAATAAAGCATCAGTTCCACTGGTTACCGGTGGTAACCGCGAATAAAACTAAAAGAAAAGAGAAAGAAAGACTTGCATTTATATAGCGCCTTTCACAACCACCAGCTGTCCCAAACGCTTTACAGCCAATGAAGTACTTTTTGGAGTGTAGTCACTGTTGTAAAGTAGGAAACGCGGCAGCCAATTTGCGCACAGCAAGCTCCCACAAACGGCAATGTGATGACCCAGATAATCTGTTTGTGTTGTGTTGATTGAGGGATAAATATTGGCCCCAGGACACCGGGGATAACTCCCCCTGCTCTTCTCCAAAATAGTGCCATGGGATCTTTTACGTCCACCCGAGAGAGCAGATGGGGCCTCGGTTTAACGTCTCATCCGAAAGACGGCACCTCCGACAGTGCGGCGCTCCCTCAGCACTGCACTGGGAGTGTCGGCCTGGATTTATTGGCCTCAAGTCTCTGGAGTGGGACTTGAACCCACGACCTTCTGACTCAGGAGGCGAGGGTGGAGCATAAACAGCGGCATGGGCTGAACGGGTGTCAAGCTCGGTGTAATTCGATATAAGTGTTGCTCTTTTGGAAGCTCTAGATGCGGGACATGATTGAAACACCTTCTGAACGTTCGGTGCCGTGGCAGCTGCCTCGTCCGCTCTGTCCACTGTTTCAGTGGCGAAACTCGGGCACCTGAGAACAATGTCCGTCTGTCACCGCAGGGGCCGTGGACTGAAATACGGCCCTGAGACAATGGGCCGAAGCAATCGCCCACACGGGGTGAACAATGGTTACCTGTCAGGCCCGGCAGCAGGCTTTGAAATACAGCCAGCGGCCTCCCAATGCACTCCAGTACAGCAGAATAATCACATCCTTCACCTAACGACCAAAGTGCAGACTGCAGTGCGGGAGCATCAGGGATAGACTGGCAGAGAGGCCACCATCCCCTTCTGAATATGGTCTATCACCATCATAGACAGTCTCTCGGAATCGAGGAAGACTTGCTTCCACTCTAAAAGTGAGTTCTCAGGTGATTGAACAGTCCAATACAAGAACCACAGTCCCTGTCACAGGTGGGACAGACAGTGGTTGAAGGAAAGGGTGGGTGGCGAGTCTGGTTTGCCGCACGCTCCTTCCGCTGCCTGCGCTTGGTTTCTGCACGCTCTCGGCGACGAGACTCGAGGTGCTCAGCGCCCTCCCGGATGCACTTCCTCCACTTAGGGCGGACTGGATTTTGGCCAGGGACTCCCAGGTGTCGGTGGGAATGTTGCACTTTATCAGGGAAGCTTTCAAGGTGTCCTTGTAACGTTTCCTCTGCCCACCTTTGGCTCGTTTGCCATGAAGGAGTTCCGAGTAGAGCGCTGGCTTTGGGAGTCTCGTGGCTGGCACGCGAACATTGTGGCCTGCCCAGCGGAGTTGATCAGCTGTGGTCAGTGCTTCGATGCTGGGGATGTTGGCCTGGTTGAGGACGCTAACGTTGGTGCGTTTGTCCGCCCAGGAGATTTGTAGGATCTTGCAGAGACATCGTTGGTAAATGTTTGACCAAATTGGGCCCCATTTTCGCCTCCTTCCTTTGATGGTGTTCAAAGATGCGATTGGTATTCAGTGTTTTTCTCAGTGTTTGACATTTAAAATCAAAATCAACAAGATAAGGCCAGGTGAGGCCCATTGAGCTCAACCTGAGCTGCCTACAGCCCCGTCACAATGCCCAACTGTCTCGTCAATGCCCTTTCACAACCTCAGGAAGTCCCAAAGCACTATTTCGAAGTTCTCCTCGGTGTCCTGGGGCCAATATTCATCCCTCAATCAACAGAACAAAAACAGATTATCTGGACATTATCACATTGCTGTTTGTGGGAGCTTGCTGTGCGCAAACTGGCTGCCGCGTTTCCCACATTACAACAGTGACTACACTCCAAAAATGACTTCATTGGCTGTAAAGCGCTTTGGGGCGTCCTGGGGTCATGAAAGGCGCTATATAAATGCAAGTCTTTCTTTCTGGTTTTTCTTTTTATCTGCAAATCTTACCAGCATACGGTGTGTTTCTGAATCCAGATCATTAACGACTTCGGAAACATTCGGAGCTCTTGCACCGATCTGAGCACATTTCCCCACCTGCATTCACTGCTCTAACCGGTAACTGATGATTCCTCTCTCTCTCTGCCACTTCCTTCTCCGTATCCAACTTTTACTCAGCATCCTCGCTGCCTTAAGCCCCCTGAAGCAGGCTTTCGTATGGAACTTTATTGAAGGCTTTCTGAAACTGTGAAAGAAAGAACTTGCATTTCTATAGCGCCAGTCTTTCTTTCTTCCTTTTCTGTCGCTCCCTGCCCATTAAAGTCCATATGGCCAGCAGAGAGTGAGAGAGGACACATTCATCCCATCAGTCTGTGCCTTCAGACCCGGGTCCCAAAAGCGCAAGGCCAGTGTCTGACCCACGGCACCGCTGGAAGGAGCGCTTCAAAGATCTCCTCAACCGAGACTCTGCCTTTGACTCGAGTGTTCTCGACTCCATCCCGCAGCATGCGACCCGCCACCACCTCAGTGAGACCCCAACACTGCACGAGGCAGGGAAAGTCATAAGACAGCTAAAAAAACAACAAGGTGGACGGAATCCCTGCTGAGGCATTGAAGTATGGCGGAGAGGCACTGCTGGCGCGAATACACGACCTCATCTCTCTCATCTGGAGGGAGGAGAGCATGCCGGGAGATCTCAGAGATGCAGTAATCGTGACCGTCTTTAAAAAAGGGGACAAGTCCGACTGCAGCAACTACAGAGGAATCTCCCAGCTATTAGCCACTGGGGAAAGTCGTCACTAGAGTCCGCCTCAACCGTCTTCTCCCTGTGGCCGAGGAGCTCCTCCCGGAGTCGCAGTGCGGATTTTGTCCCCTCCGGGGCACAACGGACATGATCTTTGCAGCGCGACAGCTGCAGGAAAAATGCAGGGAGCAGCGCCAGCCCTTATACATGGCCGCCTTCGATCTTACAAAGGCCTTCGACACTGTCAACCGCGAGGGTCTATGGAGCGTCCTCCTCTGTTTCGGATGCCCCCAAAAGTTCGTCACCATCCTCCACCTGCTCCACGATGACAAGCAGGCCGTGATCCTTACCAACGGATCCATCACAGACCCAAAACATGTCCAGACCATAGTCAAACAGGGCTCCGTCATCGCCCCAACCCTCTTCTCAATCTTCCTCGCTGCCATGCTCCACCTCACAGTCAACAAGCTCCCCACTGGAGTGGAACTAAACTACAGAACCAGTGAGAACCTGTTCAACCTTCGCCGTCTCCAGGCCAGGTCCAAGACCACTCCAACCTCTGAGTTGAGCTGCAGTACACGGACAACGCCTGCGTCTGCGTACATACAGAGGCTGAACTCCAGGACATAGTCGACGTATTTACTGAGGCGTACGAAAGCATGGGCCTTACGCTAAACATCTGTAAGACAATGGTCCTCCATCAGCCTGTCCTCACCGCACAGCACTGTCCCCCCCAAACATCAAGATCCACGGCGCGGCCCTGGACAACGTGGACCATTTCCCATATCTCGGGAGCCTCCTATCAACAAGAACAGGCATCCACGACGAGATCCAACACCGCCTCCAGTGCACCAGTGCAGCCTTCGGTCACCTGAGGAAAAGAGTGTTTGAAGACCAGGTCCTCAAAACTGCCACCAAGCTCATGGTCTACAGGGCTGTAGTAATACCTGCCCTCCTGTATGGCTCAGAGACATGGATCATGTAAAGTAGACACCTCAAGTTGCTGGAGAAATATCACCAGCGATGTCTCCGCAAGATCCTACAAATTCCCTGGGAGGGCAGGCGCACCAACATCAGTGTACTCATTCAGGCCAACATCCCCAGCATTGAAGCACTGACCACACTCGATCAGCTCCGCTGGGCAGACCACATTGTTCGCATGTCAGACATGAGACTCCCAAAGCAAGAGCTCTACTCGGAGCTCCCTCACAGCAAATGAGCCCCAGGTGGGTAGCGGAAATGTTACAAGGGCACCCTGAAAGCCTCCCTGATAAAGTGCAACATCCCCACTGACACCTGGGAGTCCCTGGCCCAAGACCGCCCTAAGTGGAGGAAGTGCATCCGGGAGGGCGCTGAGCACCTTGAGTCTCCACGCCGAGAGCGTGCAGAAACCAAGCGCAGGCAGCGGAAGGAGCATGCGGCAAACCTGTCCCACCAACCCTTTCCCTCAACCACAGTCTGTCCCACCTGTGACAGGGACTGTGATTCCCGTATTGGACTGTTCAGCCACCTAAGGACTCATTTTCAGTGGAAGCAAGTCTTCCTCGATTCTGAGGGATTGCCTATGATGCACCAACCAGTTCCCCTGGCACGGTTCGGGGAGAATAAGCGATCGGTTGTACAGCTTTCAAGGCTGAATTGAAGCCCCTTGCACAACCAGGATTACAGACCATCCAGGAAATGAATAATCAGTCAGTATGGAGAAACTGTCTCACCTTCCACTTAATCATTAACCTCAGACACCATTTAAAAAAAAACCCTCCGCTCATTTCAATAAGCAAAGCTGATGTTTGTCACTGAATAAAATATGAAAAAAGATGTTCTTTATAGTCTGGTGAGCAGGATGGAAATGAATTTAATTCATTGAACGTTTCTCTGACGTTCCTTTCACTTTATATGAATGCTCAACATGGCTCTTGTATTCTGCTTGATCTGTGAACCGCCATGAGGTTCCAGCTTCTGGCAGGATTGAAATTCCTGCCCCCGTTATGGCTATGATTTAGGTTTGGCTTGGCTCAGTGGGCAGCACACTCGCCTCTGAGTCAGAAGGTCATAGGTTCAAGTCCCACTCCAGAGACTTGAGCACAACATCAAATGCTTCATTGGCTGTAAAGCGATTTAGGATGTCCTGAGATCATGAAAGGCGCTATATCAATGCAATTATTTCTTCGGCGCATATACGATGTGTTGTAAGTTTCTATGTTATGTTTCTAAGTGTGTTAGAAGGAGCTGCTGTGTTGCAAACACACTGTTGTCAAGCCCAGTTCTGACGAAAGGTCACCGACCCGAAACGTTAACTCGGTTTCTCTCTTCACCGATGCTGCCTGACCCGCTGAGTATTTCCAGCATTTTCTGTTCATATTCCAGTTATTTGTCCGTTTTCCCACCTCCTCACTACGGGTTCCACAGGTACTGACTCTCGCTGGGGTACAGTCCCACACACACTGACTCTCACTGGGGTACAGTCCCACACACACTGACTCTCGCTGGGGTACAGTCCCACACAAACTGATTCTCACTGGGGTACGGGTCCCACACACACTGACTCTCACTGGGGTACAGTCCCACACACACTGCCTCTCACTGGGGTACAGTCCCACACACACTGATTCTCACTGGGGTACGGGTCCCACACACACTGACTCTCACTGGGGTACAGTTCCACACATACTGACTCACTGGGGTACGGGTCCCACACACACTGACTCTCACTGGGGTACAGTCCCACACAAACTGACTCTCGCTGGGGTACGGGTCCTACACACACTGACTCTCACTGGGGTACGGGTCCTACACACACTGACTCTCACTTGGGTACAGTTCCACATATACTGACTCTCACCGGGGTACGGGTCCCACACACACTGACTCTCATTGGGGTACGGGTCCCACACACACTGACTCTCGCTGGGGTACAGTCCCACACACACTGACTCTCACTGGGGTATGGGTCCCACACACACTGACTCTCACTTGGGTACAGTTCCACACATACTGACTCTCACCGGGGTACGGGTCCCACACACACTGACTCTCACTGGGGTACGGGTCCCACACACACTGACTCTCACTGGGGTACGGGTCCCACACACACTGACTCTCACTGGGGTACGGGTCCCACACACACTGACTCTCACTGGGGTATGGGTCCATCACACACTGACTCTCACTGGGGTACGGGTCCCACACACACTGACTCTCACTGGGGTATGGGTCC
Source organism: Pristiophorus japonicus (assembly GCF_044704955.1). Classification (NCBI taxonomy): domain Eukaryota; kingdom Metazoa; phylum Chordata; class Chondrichthyes; family Pristiophoridae; genus Pristiophorus; species Pristiophorus japonicus. Next base: position 11,957,005 of record NC_092002.1, read on the forward strand.
CCCACACACTGACTCTCACTGGGGTACAGGTCCCACACACACTGACTCTCACTGGGGTACGGGTCCCACACACACTGACTCTCACTGGGGTACGGGTCCCACTCTCACTGGGGTACAGTTCCACACACACTGACTCTCACTGGGGTACGGGTCCCACACACACTGACTCTCACTGGGGTACGGGTCCCACACACACTGACTCTCACTGGGGTACAGTTCCACACACACTGACTCTCACTGGGGTATGGGTCCCACACACACTGACTCTCACTGGGGTACGAGTCCCACACACACTGACCCCCACTGGGGTATGGGTTCGCTGGGGCACTGGCCCTCCCTGGGGTATGGTTCCTTGGGCTTTGGGTTCTGTTACTTTCATAACCCACAGGTGCAGGGACCCGATAAAATGAAAAACAATTTCAAAGCATTTTTCAAAGCAAGAGTGACCATAATATGGTGGAATTCTGCATTAGGATGGAGAATGAAACAGTTAATTCAGAGACCATGGTCCAGAACTTAAAGAAGGGTAACTTTGAAGGTATGAGGTGTGAATTGGCTAGGATAGATTGGCGAATGACACTTAAGGGGTTGACTGTGGATGGGCAATGGCAGACATTTAGAGACCGCATGGATGAACTACAACAATTGTACATTCCTGTCTGGTGTAAAAATAAAAAAGGGAAGTTGGCTCAACCGTGGCTATCAAGAGAAATCAGGGATAGTATTAAAGCCAAGGAAGTGGCATACAAATTGGCCAGAAATAGCAGCGAACCCGGGGACTGGGAGAAATTTAGAACTCAGCAGAGGAGGACAAAGGGTTTGATTAGGGCAGGGAAAATGGAGTACGAGAAGAAGCTTGCAGGGAACATTAAGACGGATTGCAAAAGTTTCTATAGATATGTAAAGAGAAAAAGGTTAGTGAAGACAAATGTAGGTCCCCTGCAGTCAGAATCAGGGGAAGTCATAACGGGGAACAAAGAAATGGCAGACTAATTGAACAAGTACTTTGGTTCGGTATTCACTAAGGAGGACACAAACAACCTTCCGGATATAAAAGGGGTCAGAGGGTCTAGTAAGGAGGAGGAACTGAGGGAAATCTTTATTAGTCGGGAAATTGTGTTGGGATTGAAGGCCGATAAATCCCAGGGCCTGATGGACTGCATCCCAGAGTACTTAAGAAGGTGGCCTTGGAAATAGTGGATGCATTGACAGTCATTTTCCAACATTCCATTGACTCTGGATCAGTTCCTATCGAGTGGAGGGTAGCCAATGTAACCCCACTTTTTAAAAAAGGAGGGAGAGAGAAAACAGGGAATTATAGACCGGTCAACCTGACCTCAGTAGTGGGTAAAATGATGGAATCAATTATTAAGGATGTCATTAGCAGCGCATTTGGAAAGAGGTGACATGATAGGTCCAAGTCAGCATGGATTTGTGAAAGGGAAATCATGCTTGACAAATCTTCTGGAATTTTTTAAGGATGTTTCCAGTAGAGTGGACAAGGGAGAACCAGTTGATGTGGTATATTTGGACTTTCAGAAGGCTATCGACAAGGTCCCACACAAGAGATTAATGTGCAAAGTTAAAGCACATGGGATTGGGGGTAGTGTGCTGACGTGGATTGAGAACTGGTTGTCAGACAGGAAGCAAAGAGTAGGAGTAAATGGGTACTTTTCAGAATGGCAGGCAGTGACTAGTGTACAGTGTAAACAGCTGGGGCCCCAGCAAGGTTCTGTGCTGGGGCCCCAGCTGTTTACACTGTACATTAATGATTTAGACGAGGGGATTAAATGTAGTATCTTCAAATTTGCGGATGACACTAAGTTGGGTGGCAGTGTGAGCTGCGAGGAGGATGCTATGAGGCTGCAGAGTGACTTGGATAGGTTAGGTGAGTGAGCAAATGCATGGCAGATGAAGTATAATGTGGATAAATGTGAGGTTATCCACTTTGGTGGTAAAAACAGAGAGACAGATTATTATCTGAATGGTGACAGATTAGGAAAAGAGGAGGTGCAACGAGACCTGGGTGTCATGGTACATCAGTCATTGAAGGTTGGCATGCAGGTACAGCAGGCGGTTAAGAAAGCAAATGGCATGTTGGCCTTCATAGCGAGGGGATTTGAGTACAGGGGCAGGGAGGTGTTGCTACAGTTGTACAGGGCCTTGGTGAGGCCACACCTGGAGTATTGTGTACAGTTTTGGTCTCCTAACTTGAGGAAGGACATTCTTGCTATTGAGGGAGTGCAGCGAAGGTTCACCAGACTGATTCCCGGGAAAGACTGGATCAACTGGTCTTGTATTCACTGGAGTTCAGAAGAATGAGAGGGGACCTCATAGAAACTTTTAAAATTCTGACGGGTTTAGACAGGTTAGATGCAGGAAGAATGTTTCCAATGTTGGGGAAGTCCAGAACCAGGGATCACAGTCTAAGGACAAGGGGTAAGCCATTTAGGACCGAGATGAGGAGAAATTTCTTCACCCGAGAGTGGTGAACCTGTGGAATTCTCTACCACAGAAAGTTGTTGAGGCCAATTCACTAAATATATTCAAGAGGGAGTTAGATGTAGTCCTTACTACTCGGGGGATCAAGGGGTATGGCGAGAAAGCAGAAAGGGGGTACTGAAGTTGCATGTTCAGCCATGAACTCATTGAATGGCGGTGCAGGCTAGAAGGGCCGAATGGCCTATTCCTGCATCTATTTTCTATGTTTCTATGTCTGCCTCACTCCTTATTGGAAATCAGACAGCTTCCCGTCCAGCAGACTCCGAGCAGAGAGATCGATGTCTGGTAAAGTGACTACACTTCCAGATAACAGCAGCCTGCCAAAACTAAAGAGCAGAGATGTGAAAGAAAGAATGACTTGCATTTATATAGCGCCTTTATAGACCACCGGAAGTCTCAAAATGCTTTACAGCCAATGAAGTACTTTTGGAGTGTAGTCACTGTTGTAATGTGGGAAACGTGGCAGCCAATATGTGCACAGCAAGCTCCCACAAACAGCAATGTGATAATGACCAGATAATCTGTTTTATTGTTATGTTGATTGAGGGATAAATATTGGCCGCAGGACACCGGGGAGAACTCCTCTGCTCTTCTTCGAAATAGTGCCGTGGGATCTTTTATGTCCACCTTAGAGGGCAGACGGGACCTCGGTTTAACGTCTCATCTGAAAGACGGCACCTCCCGACAGTGCGGCGCTCCCTCAGCACTGCACAGGGAGTGTCAGCCTGGGATTTATGTGCTCCAGTCCCTGGAGTGGGACTTGAACCCACGACCTTCTGACTCAGGTGAGGGTGAAGGAGAAATGCAACTCCGGTTTCAAAACCTGCAGATGTCGGGAGTGTCAATGAGAGCGTTTCAGGGAATCCCGTGATAGGCTGCGTGGGGTATAGCAGAATGACCTTTTTGAAGAGTTAACATCGGAAGGGTGTGTGAATTCTCACTCGCTCCTGTCATCTTGCAGTTGGATTGTGTGCGAAGGAGTCTAAATGCCACACTCCCTCAGAAAATATTCAAAGTAAATGTCAGGCGTGTGTGTGTGTGTGTGAGTGGAGAATTTCTGGACACTATTTTTCAGGAATGCATTTCGGATTGGGAGCATGGTTGCATTTCGTAGAATCGTAGAATCTTACAGCACAGAAGGAGGCTGTTCGGCTCATCGTAGCTGTGCTAGCTCTGTGCAAGAGCCATTTACTCAGTCCCACTGCCCTCTGCTCTTTCCCCCGTAGTGCTGAAAATGTATTCCTTTTCAAGTATTTATCCAATTCCCGGTTTGAAAGTTACTGTCGAATCTGCTCCCACCGCCCTTCCAGGCAGCGCTGTCCAGATCACAAAAACTCGCTGCGTAAAAATAATATCCTCCTCTCCCCTTCTGGTTTTTTTGCAAATTATCTAAAATCTGTGTCCCTCTGGTTACTGACCCTCCTGCCACTGGAACCAGTTTCTCCTGATTTACTCTATCAAAATCCTTCATCGTTTTGAACACCTCTATTACATGTCCCCTTAACCTTCTCTGCTCTAAGAAGAACAATCCCAGCTTCTCTCGCGTCTCGTCGCAAACTGAATCTCCTCCACAATCTCTCCCAGGCCTTGACATCCTTCCGACAGTGCGGTGCCCAGAATTGGACACCATACTCCAGCTGAGGTCTAACCAGTGACTTAGAAAAGTTCAGCATAACTTCCTTGCTTTTGTGCTGTGTGTCTCTATTTATAAAGCCAAGAATATCATATGCTTTTTTTTTAACAGCCGTGTCAACTTACATTCCCACCTAGCTGTGTATCATCAGCACACTTGGATATGTTACTGATGTACAGGCAACTCTCGAGCATCCGTACACGGATCGAACGGAGAGCCCTCTGCAACGGCACTGTGATTCTGTCCCGTGTACAGCTGCACATGACCATTAAACCCACCCCACACACAGTCCTGCGCTGACACACAGCATTATCGCTACACACAGAGGAAGGGCTTTATTTTATAATAAAGGTTAATGCTGTCTCGACCTTAAAGGAATCCATGTAGAGCAACATTTGTACTTATTGAGCTTGTGCGCTACGCATGGATCCAACCAGTAATGAAATATGACTAGGGATGGCTCGCATTTCGGGAGTCAAGCCTATGCACACGGGTCCTTTCTTAATCCCGATTTATATATTTATAAAACTGCCAATCAAACTCGTCAATCAAATTAACTCGGACCTGGACAGTCTGTCTGCTCATACTGTGACCCATCCTCCCGTATCATTGAGGGTGCCGCCCGGCCTCGGGGGTAAGTAAAGCCGAGCCTCATTCGACCTCCAGCGGTTGAAGCCTTTAGACTGACCATTTTAAGAAAAAGTAGACACAGTATAACATGGGTCTTTTCACTTTATATTAAAATGAATAGGTGGACAATCCCATCCTGGAGTGCACAGAAGCAGAAAAGCAGCAAAGTATAAATTTGGGACCCAGATATTCTCGGCAATTATGTGCACTCGCTCTAGCGGCAAAATCGTTTACCCGGAATAGCCCAATCCCTGAGGGACCCGGATAATCGAGAGTTTCCTGTGTGTATATATGCGCCAGAGCTGGTAATTGGGATTAGACTGGATAACCTCTTGTTGGCCAGCGCAGATATAATGGTAAGTACTGCAGGGAATCGAATATGGCCAGGGTGATCTCCTGGACTTGTTTCGATCGCCTGGATGGGTTGGAGAGGAATTTTCCCAGATTTTTTTTTTTGGCCTGGGTTTTGGTCTGGTTTTTACCTTTCCTAGGAGATCACATGGCTCCGGTTGGGGTGGAGTGTAGAATGTTTCAGTGTAAGGGGTGTCGCAGTTGTGTGGGGCGGACAGGTTGGGCCAGGTGCTCTCTGCCTTTCCGCCATTGTTCATTGTTCATAGGTTTATAACCTTCAGGGCTGCTGACCGAGGGCCGTGCGGCTCTTTGTCGGCCGGCGCGGACACGATGGGCCGAAATGGCCTCCTTCTGCGCTGTAAATTTCTATGTTTCTATATTACATTTGGTCCCCTCATCCAAATCATGGAATGTAAGTTGTGAGGAGGCTGCAAAGAGACTTCAAGGAGATATAGACAGGCTAAGTGAGTGGGCAAGAACGTGGCACATGGAATATAATGTGGAGAAATGTGAAGTTATCCACTTTGGTAGGAAAAGTAGAAAAGCAGAGTATTTTTTAAATGGTGAGAGATTGGGAAATGTTGGTGTTCAGAGGGACCTGGGTGTCCTTGTACACCAATCACTGAAAGTTAACATGCAGGTACAGCAAGCGATTAAGAAAGCAAATGGTATGTTAGAAACATAGAAACATAGAAGAGCCTGCACCACCATTCAATAAGATCATGGCTGATCATTCCCTCAGTACCCCTTTCCTGCTTTCTCTCCATACCCCTTGATCCCTTTAGCCGTAAGAGCCATATCTAACTCCCTCTTGAATATATCCAATGAACTGGCATCAACAACTCTCTGCGGCAGGGAATTCCACAGGTTAACAACTCTCTGAGTGAAGAAGTTTCTCCATCTTGGTCCTAAATGGCTTCCCCCTTATCCTAAGACTGTGTCCCGTGGTTCTGGACTTCCCCAACATTGGGAACATTCTACTCGCATCTAACCTGTCCCGTCCCGTCAGAATCTTATATGTTTCTATGAAATCCCCTCTCATCCTTCTAAACTCCAATGTATAAAGGCCCAGTTGATCCAGTCTCTCCTCATATGTCAGTCCTACCATTCTGGGAATCAGTCTGGTGAACCTTTGCTGCACTCCCTCAATAGCAAGAATGTCCTTCCTCAGATTAGGAGACCAAAACTGCACACAATATTCCAGGTGAGGACTCAACATGGCCTTTATTACAAGAAGATTTGAGTATAAGAGTAAAGACGTCTTACTGTAATTATATAGGGCCCTGGTGAGACCCCACCTGGAGTATTGTGCACAGTTTTGGTCTCCTTACCTAAGGAAGGATATACTTGCCATAGAGGGAATGCAGCGAAGGTTCATCAGACTGATTCCTGGGATGGGGGGATTGTCCTATGAGGAGTGACTGAGTAGACTAGGCCGACATTCACTAGAATTTAGAAGAATTAGAGGTGATTTCATTGAAACATACAACATTCTTACAGGGCTTGACAGGGTAGATGCAGGGAGGATGTTTCCCCCTGGCTGGGGAGTCTAGAACCAGGGGTCACAGTCTCAGAATAAGGGGTCGGCCATTTAGGACTGAGATGAGAAGAAATTTCTTCACTCAGAGGGTGGTGAATCTTTGGAATTCTCTACCCCAGAGGACTGTGGAGGCTTAGTCTTCAAGTATGTTCAAGACAGAGATCGATAGATTTTTGGATATTAAATCAATCAAGGGATATGGGGACAGTGCAGGAAAGTGTTGAGGTACAAGATCAGCCATGATCCCATTGAATGGCAGACCAGGCTCGAGGGGCCGAATGGCCTACTCCTGCTCCTAATTCTTATGTTTCGGATTTTACTAAATCACTTTCAAACTCAATATAAAATTCTATCATATTATGGCCACTCTTCCCTAAAGGCCCTTTTGAAACAAGGTTATTAATTAACCCTTTATCGTTGCACAATACTAGATCGAAAATACTCTAGTTCCCTAATACCCTTGCCTAACAAAAATTGGGGATGTACATGAGGTCGAAGGAAAGAGAAGGACATGGGGCAGGGTGTCAAGAGCTATTTCGAACAGGGGGAAGCTTTTTTTTTTAATCGTTCTGGGATGTGGGCATCGCTGGCGAGGCCGACATTTATTGCCCGTCCCTAATTGCCCCTTGAGAAGGTGATGGTGCGCTGCAGTCCGTGTAGTGAAGGTGCTCCCATAGTGCTGTTAGGGAGGTGTAATGCATTTGCTTCATGGGTCCTTTGCTTAAGAATTCACAGCAACACATTTCTATTAAGAAATAGTTGGTTTACTAGCAAAAGGTTTAACAATCACACTATACATTACCAGTTCATCCACCTGCCTCATCGTGGATCCCCCGAACCCAACTGGCCGGGGTTTTATTGAGTCTTGTGAACATCACGTGACTGGCTAAGGCACTCCCAACTCAACAGCCCTACAAACCTGTGAGCATCCTCACAGGGGCATACGTTACAGGAGGGATTTCCAGGACTTTGACCCAGTGCCGATGAAGGACCGGCGATATATTTCCAAGTTGGGGTGGTGTGTAACTTGGAAGGGAACTTGCAGGTGATAATGCTTGTGCACACTTGTGTGCAGTATATACCCCAGCATCGACCAGCTGGGCTGAATGGCCTCTTTCTGTGCTGTAGACTGTACGTGACACACACTGCTGGAGTATTGATCAGCTCCACCTTGAGGCCATCACACCATCCCGGTCCGTCTAGTAACGTTTACCAATAAATAAAGCATCAGTTCCACTGGTTACCGGTGGTAACCGCGAATAAAACTAGAACAAAAAAGACTTGCATTTATATAGCACCTTTCACAACCACTGGATGTCTCAAAACACTTTACAGCCAATGAAGTACTTTTGGAGTGTAGTCGCTGTTGTAATGTGGGAAACAGGGCAGCCAACTTGTGCACAGCAAGCTCCCACAAACAATAATGTGATAATAACCCTATACTCTTGTTTTTTTGTTATGTTGATTGAGGGATAAATATTGGCCCTGGGACACTGGGGATAAAACCCCTGCTCTTCTTCGAAATAGTGCCATGGGATCTTTTACATCCACCTGAGAGAGCAGACGGGGCCTTGATTTAACATCTCATACAAAAGGCAGCGCCTCTGACAGTGCAGCGCTCCCTCAGCACTGCACTGGGAGTGTCGGCCTAGATTTTTGTGCTCAAGTCCCTGGAGTGGGACTCGAACTCATGGACCTTCTGACTCAGAGGCGAGTGTGCTGCCCACTGAGCCAAGGCTGATACAACTGGAGGTGAAATGGTGTCTCTCTCATCCCCTCAACCGGAGAGAATGTTTCCCTCGTGTCTCTCTCTTGTTAGTCAATGTAATCAATTAAAGAGGGATCGATAAGGGGAGTAGACCCATGTCAATGAAAGTATCTGCGAGAGAATCAGAATATACTCTTCGGGTCGGGCAGCATCTTGTGGAGAGAGAAACAGAGTTAACGTTTCAGGTCAATGACCCATCGTCGGAACTGGGAAAAGTTTGAGATGTAACAGGTTTTTAAGCAAATGCAGAGGCAGGGGCGGGGAGAGAGGGAAGAACAAGAGGGAAGGTCTGTGATTGGGTGGAAGGCAGGAGAGATTAAAAGACAAAAGGGAGGATGGTGCGAGGGAAACGGAGATGGTAATGGGACAAGTGAAGAACCAAAAGGTGGGTCTGGGAGAGGTGTAACTGGGAATGGCAGAATCCTCTCTGAAAAAATGGGGGCCGAGGCTATGGCCTGAAATTGTTGAACTCAATGTTGAGTCTGGAAGGCTGTAAAGAGCCCAATCGAAAGATGAGGGGATCGAAGTTGGAGAGGGGCGGCCATACTGTCCGCATGCCAGACACGAGACTCCCAAAGCAAGTGCTCTATGCGGAGTTCCTTCACGGCAAACGAGCCAAAGGTGGGCAGAGGAAACGTTACAAGGACACCCGCAAAGCTTCCCTGATAAAGTGCAACATCCCTGGGTGTCCCTGGCCAAAGACCAGTCCACCCGAAGTGAAGGAAGTGCATCCGGGAGGGCGCTGAGCACCTCGAGTCTCGTCGCCGAGAGCATGCAGAAATCAAGCACAGGCAGCGGAAGGAGCGTGCGGCAAACCAGTCCCACCCTCCCTTTCCTTCAACCACTGTCTGCCCCACCTGTGACGGGGACTGTGGTTCCCGTATTGGACTGTTCAGCCACCTAAGGACTCATTTTAAGACTGGGAGCAAGTCTTCCTCGATTCCGAGGGACTGCCTGTGATGAAGTCCTTACCGTCGGTGGCAAGCGGGTTCCTGGGCTGACGGCAAATTGAGATGGGCGGTGGGGGCGGGGCCAAGACGTACCGCTGCGTGCTCGGCCGCCGCCCACGCGGTGATGTCATCGATCGTGCAACGCCCCTTTGCCGCCGTCACCGCGATATTCGGTGAGTGCGGTGGCCTTACCGGCAGGCGTCCATACGGCCCGGGGAAGCTGTTGGGACATCGGGGCTCCTGGGGCGGGAGTGTCCAGGGAGCAAGGTAAGTGGTGATGTTCATTTCTTTTTCAGCATTTATGGATCAATGGGACCAGTTCTTTTTCCCATTTGTTTCAGCCTCCCGTCGGGAAATTCAGTCAACCTCCTGAGTTCCCGCTCCATGGGTGCCCAAGGGTGGGTGTGCAATGCCACTTTTGGTGCTGCTCTCTCAGCTTTGGGCAGCAACGCTGAATTTTACACAGTTTGAGCAGTGATTACCGCCTGGCGTTAAAATCAGCACTCAGCCTCAAAAACGGCGGGACCAAATTTCGACCCTGAGATGCTGTTCCTCGAACTAACGTTGAGCTTCATTGGAACAGTTTAGGAGGACGGAGTGGGAGTGGGGCAGAGAATTATAATTGGGCCATAAGACTAAAACCCGTAAGCTAGGCTGACACTCCATCATCATCATATCATCGTAGGCTGTCCCTTGAAATCGAGGAAGACTTGCTTCCACTCTAAAAGTGAATTCTCAGGTGGCTGAACAGTCCAATACAGGAACCACAGTCCCTGTCACAGGTGGGACAGATAGTGGTTGAAGGAAAGGGTGGGTGGGACAGGTTTGCCGCACGCTCCTTCCGCTGCCTGCGCTTGATTTCTGCACGCTCTCGGCGACGAGACTCGAGGTGCTCAGCGCCCTCCCGGATGCTCTTCCTCCACTTAGGGTGGTCTTTGGCCAGGGACTCCCAGGTGTCGGTGGGGATGTTGTATTTTATCAGGGAGGCTTTGAGGGTATCCTTGTAACGTTTCCTCTGCTCACCTGGGGCTCGCTTGCTGTGTAGGAGTTCCGTAACACAGGACTCTGTGCTCTACGGGCTGTTCCCAGGGACACACACCGAGACAGACATCACCTGCTGCTGGAGGGCCATCAACTCGGTGAAAGACGCACTTTGGTCTTGCCGAAACTTGCTGGTTCTCCAGAGCAAGGAGTTGTCCACAAGGAGTTGTTGCAGACTGGTGCAATCCAAGATCCAGGAGTACGTGCTGAGGGCCGCACTAAAAATTGGTGCAGTCGCCGCAAAGGCACGGTGGGGAAGGGCCACAGTTTAAAGCCCTTCCTCCACGGTAAACCCAGGGGCTGGACTCAGTATAAAACCCCCCTCGGGCTGTACTTGTAAACTTTTTGCATACATAGAGCACCATGATCTGAAAAAACCTATGTAGTGCCATGTATAATGCAAGTTCTGTTGCGTGATGCATGTTGCAAAGAAATGTAACTGTACCCTCACCCATTCCATGTACCGTATAGTGCCACAAGTAACGTAATATGATGACTGTATTACCATGTATCCTGGATTGTACTGAAACGTATCTTGAAATGTAAAGCAAGCAAATGTATTGAACGGAACTGCCGTCAGCATCCAAATGTATTGTATGGAATTGCTGTGCGCATCCAAGTTTACTGAACTGCTTTCCAATGTATTGTGCAAATTTTTATATGAATGAAGTATAGTTTGAAAAAAAAGTGTAGGAGTTCCGAATAGAGCACTTGCTTTGGGAGTCTGGTGTTGGGCATGCGGACTATGTGGCCCTGCCCAGCGGAGCTGGTCGAGTGTGGTCAGTGCTTCGACGCTGGGGATGTTGGCCTGGTCGAGAACACGGACGTTGGTGCGTCTGTCCTCCCAGGGGATTTGCAGGGACATCTTTGGTGATATTTCTCCAGCAATTTGAGGCGTCTACAGCACATGATCCATGCCTCTGAGCCATACACTCCAGGGCTGCACTGTCATTAAGAAGGGGATATTAAATCGATGTCTGCCTGTTTCAGCTTTCCCTACATTACAACACTGCCAAAGTACTTCATTGGCTGTAAGGTGCTTTGGGACGTCCGGAGGTTGTGAAAGGCGCTATAGAAATGCAAGTTCCTCATATTTTGTTTTTCCTTTTTTTTTTCCAAGCGGATACTGAAGATGCCAACGTTCCCCCCTCGGGCAAAATCCTGACTGGCCGCTGGTCTGATAGTGGGCTCTTGCTGTGCGCAGCGTGGCTACTGTGTTTGCCCAGGGAACTGCACCTCGAAGTCCCGGCAAGTGTCTGGGAGGGCGCATTTAATCTGGTTGCGAGGCTGTAGCTTTTATTCTGATCAAACAGAACTCGTCCTGTTGCCCAGATTCGCCGTGATTCAAAGTGTAAGAAAGTCCTTGGGCTCTGCCCTCCCTCCCAAAGAAAATGTATTTGCTAACTGTGTGTGCAAGGAAGGTGGCCCGGGGGAAAGAGACAGAACCATCTTTATGCCGAGAGGAAGGGAGAGGACAAGTGTGTTCCTGTCCCAATCTGAGGCAGCCGGCTCGAGAGGTGGTGGTGGGGAGGGAGAGAGACATTCCACTGCTGACTCGAACACCAAACCCACACTGCACAAGCTCGCTAATTCATGCAGCGGATGTTTTGAGGGAAAGAGGTGCAGGAAGTTTCCCCGTTCCCAACGGCAGGCTCCCGGGGCCACCCATTAACCCCTTACAGCACCGCCACCCCACTCAAGGAGTTCCTGCACTCCTGTATTTCGCCAATCCACGCCTTGCTCCCAGTGGCTCAGTGGGCAGCACCCCCGCCTCTCGAGTCACAAGGCTGTGGGTTCAAGCCTCACTCCAGGGACTTGAGCACAAAAATCCCGGCCAACCGCTCCCAGTGCAGCACCGAGGGAGCGCCGCACTGTCGGAGGTGCCGTCTTTCGGATGATCACGCTAGATCAGCTCCGCCGGGCAGGCCACTTAGTTTGCATGCCAGACACGGGACTCCCTAAACAGCTGCTATATGCGGAGCTCCTTCACGGCAAACGCGCCAAAGGCGGGCAGCGGAAACGTTACAAGGACGCCCTCAAAGCCTCCCTGGTAAAGTGCGACATCCCCACCGACACCTGGGAGACCCTGGCCGAAGACCGCCCGAGGTGGAGAAAGTGCATCCGGGAGGGCGCTGAGCACCTCGAGTTTCAACGCTGCGGGCGCGAAGAGATCAGGCGCAGGCAGCGGAAGGAGCGTGCGGCAAACCTGTCCTACCCACCCCTTCCCCCGACGAATATCTGGCCCACCTGTGACAGAGTCTGTGGCTGGCTCTCATGTTGGACTCTCATGTTCAGCCACCAAAGAACTCACTTTATGAGAGGAAGCAAATCTTCCTCGATTCCGAGGGACTGCCTATGAATGACATTCAGATGAGACGTTAAACCCAGACCTCGTCTGCCCCCCTCAGGTTCACGTAAAAGATCCCACGGTGCTATTTCGAACAAGAGTTATCTCCAGTGTCCAGGCGAGCGCACGCAGAAATCAAGCGCAGGCAGCAGAAGGAGCGTGTGGCAAACCAGCCCCACCCACCCTTTCCCTCAACCACTGTCTGTCCCACCTGTGACAGGGCCTGTGGTTCCTCTATTGGATTGTTCAGCCACCTAAGGACTCATCTTTTAGAGTGGAAGCAAATCTTCCTCGATTTCGAGGGACTGTCTATGCTGATTATCCCTCAATCAATATAACACAAAAACAGATTATCCGGTCATTATCACATCGCTGTTTGTGGGAGCTTGCTGTGCGCAAATTGGCTGCCGCGTTTCCCACATTACAACAGTGACGACACTCCAAAAGTACTTCATTGGCTGCAAAGTGCTTTGAGACGTCTGGTGGTCGTGAAAGGCGCTATATAAATGCAAGTCTTTCTTTCCTTCCTTTATTTGTAGACGGCCCGGGTTATCAGGATTCACGAGGTGCAGCCAGCTATCTGTGTTGACACACACGGGTCACTCTGTGTTGACTCTGCTGCACAGACAGCGGACGATTTCCTAATCTCCAACGTGGCAGCTCGATGGGCTTCAAATTGACAAAGTATTTACAGTCCCGACACAGGTCATTCGGCCCAACCATTCCGAGCCAGTGCCTCCTCCTCCCACCCTACTTCATCCCCATCAATAGATCCCGCGATTCCTTTCTTCCTAACCTGTTTACCTAACCTCCTTAAATGCATCTATTCTGCTCGCTTCAAGCACTCCCTGTGGTAGCGAGTTCCACATTCTCACCGCTCGCTGGGTAAAAGAAAGACTTGCATTTATATAGCGCCTTTCACGACCACCGGACGTCTCAAAGCGCTTTACAGCCAATTTTGTAATGTGGGAAGCGCGGCAACCAATTTGCGCACAGCAAGCTCCCACAAACAGCATTATGATAACGACCAGATGATCTGTTTTGGTTCTGTTGATTGATGGATAAATATTGGCCCCAGGACATCGGGGAGAACTCCCCTGCTCTTCTTCGGAATGGTGCCGAGAGAGCAGACATCTCATCCGAAAGACGGCACCTCCGACAGTGCGGAGCTCTCTCAGCGCTGCACTGGAGTGCCAGCATGGATTTATATGCGCAAGTTCCTGGAGTGGGACTTGAACCCACAATCTTCTGACCCCGAGTCAGTCGTGTACAGGGTATTGGTAAGGCCGCACCTGGAGTACTGCGTGCAGTTTTGGTCACCTTACTTAAGGAAGGATATACTGGCTTTGGAAGGGGTACAGAGACGATTCACTAGGCTGATTCCGGAGATGAGGGGGGTTACCTTATGATGATAGATTGAGTAGACTGGGTCTTTACTCGTTGGAGTTCAGAAGGATGAGGGGTGATCTTATAGAAACATTTAAAATAATGAAAGGGATAAACAAGATAGAGGCGGAGAGGTTGTTTCCACTGGTCGGGGAGACTAAAACCAGGGGGCACAGCCTCAAAATACGGGGGAGCCAATTTAAAACCGAGTTGAGAAGGAATTTCTTCTCCCAGAGGGTTGTGAATCTGTGGAATTCTCTTCCCAAGGAAGCAGTTGAGGCTAGCTCATTGAATGTATTCAAGTCACAGATAGATAGATTTTTAACTAATAAGGGAATTAAAGGTTACGGGGAGAGGGCGGGTAAGTGGAGCTGAGTCCACGGCCAGATCAGCCATGATCTTGTTGAATGGCGGAGCGGGCTCGAGGGGCTAGATGGCCTACTCCTGTTCCTAATTCTTATGTTCTTATGTTATGTTCTTATGTATGCTACCCACTGAGCCACAGCTGACACTAAGGTAAAGCAGTTTCTCCTGAATTCCCGATTGGATTTATTAATGACTAAATTATATTTATAGCCCCGAGTTCTGGTCTCCCCCACACGTGGAAACATCTCTATGTCTACTCGATCAAACCCTTTCATAATGTTGTCAGCTCACCCCTCAGCCTTCTCTTTTCTAGAGCAAAGAGCCCCAGTCTTTCCTGATTTCTCTAACTCTCAGTTCTGCCATCTTTCTAATAAATCACTCTTGCACCTTCTCCAGTGCCTCTACATCCTTTTTATAATATGGAGACCAGAACTGTGCACAGTGCTCCAAGTGTGGTCTAACCAAGGTTCGATACAAGTTTAACATAACTTCTCTTGCTTTTCAATCTATTGCTCTACCAATGAATCCCAGTGATTTTTTTTTTATGGTCTTATTAACCTGCGTCGCAGCTTTTATTTGTCTTTATTTTTAGTGCCTAGAAAGTAAAGAAGTCTTGCATTTATATAGCGCCTTTCATGATCACAGGACAGCCAATGAAGTACATTTGGAGTGCAGTCACTGTTGTAATGTGGGAAACGCAGCAGCCAATTTGCGCACAGCAAGCTCCCACACACAGTGCTGTGATAATGACCAGATAATCTGTTTTTTATTGATGTTAATTGAGCGATAAATATTGGAGAATTCCCCTTGCTCTTATTCAAAATAGTGGCTGTGGGATCTTTTACATCCACCTGAGAGAGCAGACGGGGCCTCGGTTTAACGTCTCATCCGAAAGACGCCGTCTCCCACAATGCAGCGCTCCCTCAGTACTGTCTTGGGTGTGTCAGCCTAGATTTATGTGCTCAAGTCCCTGGAGTGGAACTTGAATACACAATATTCCGACTCAGAGGCGAGGGTGCTGCCCACTGAACCACAGCTGGCACACCAGGATACAATAACACCAACTTGTATTTATATAGCCCCTTTAACGTAATATAACGTCCCAAGGCACGTCACAGGCGTGTTATCAAACAAAAATTGACACCGAGCCATATAAGGAGACATAAGGGCAAAGGCTAAGTCAAAGAGGTTTTAGGGAGCATCTTAAAGGAGGAGAGAGAGGCGGAGAGGTTTAGGGAGGGAGTTCCAGAGCTTGGGGCCCAGGCAGCTGAAGGCACGGCCACCAATGGCGGAGCGATGGAAATCAGGGGATGCTCAAGAGACCAGAATTGCCGGAACATCCAGAATCCGCGATGGAAAGACACGTATAGCACGGTGGTGGGACAGAGTAAGTTGGCTTGTGCTCACTTTGGACCTCATCGTGCTAAAATAGAACATGCACTGAGATTGCGCTCTGTTATTCTTGGAGTTCGCAGTCATACAGGAAGGGAGCACTGGAGCTGACTCGTCCAATCAGGTGATTATTATTGGCATGGCCACAAAGGCAAATAGTGCTGAAGTGCTGTCTTGTTGCAGGATTGAGTTTTGTGTCTTTATTTGAAAGGAAAGAGAGAAGGCAACGGCGAACTGCGTCAGACCCAAGACTTCAGCGATGAGCCATTCTCTGAAAACCCTTGCCTTTGCTCCATCCTGTACTGCTCCTCGATAAGAAATAGGAGCAGGAGTCGGCCATTCGGCCCCTTGAGCCTGCTCCGCCATTCAATAAGATCACGGCTGATCTTCGACCTCAACTCCACCTTCCCGCCCGATCCCCTTATCGTGGAATCATGGAACGGTCACAGCGCAGAAGGAGGCCATTCGGCCCGTCGAGCCCGTGCCGGCTCTCTGCAAGAGCACTTCAGCCAGTCCCACTCCCCCCGCCCTTTCCCCGTGGCCCTGCAAAGCTTTTTCTATCAGGCACTTATCCAATTCTCTTTTGAAGGCCACCATTGAGTCTTCCTCCACCACCCTCTCGGGCAGCGCACCCTCTCCAGATCCTAACCACTCGCCGATGTGTCGCCTTTGGTTCTTTTGCCAATCGCCTTAAATCTGTGCCATCCCGTGATTCCCTTACACGCAACGACTCAGCATCCACAGACCTCTGGGGCAGAGACTTCGAAAGATTCGCCACCCTCTTGAGTGAAGAAATTTCTCCTCATCCTCAGTCCGAAATGGCCGACCCCTTATTCCGAGATTGTGCCCCCGAGTTCTAGACTCTCCATCCTCCCTGCATCTACCCTGTGAAGATAGTGGCGCATAAGGGTACGTCTATAGGGAAGGGCCATACCTGTTCCTGAGAGGTCCTTACTGCGGGTGGGGGTGAAATCTGATGGTCTCACACAGTCGGAAGTAAATCCCTGTCTGTATCAGAAGAGTGGGAAAACAGACGATGAAGCCAGTCGTTGGATATGTGGGTCTCGACTGAGCGGGCCGAACACTCACCTCCTGTGTCAATGCCGTAGGTTCAAGCCCCACTCCAGAGACTTGGGCACATATTCTAGGTTGACACTTCAGTCCAGCAACGAGGGAGCTGCTGCCTTTCGGATGAACTATTAAACTGAGGCACAGCCTGGCCGCTCAGATGGATGTGAAAGATCCCTTGGCTCTCTCTAAAGAAGAGCAAGTGTCCTATTTACCCTCAACAGCAAGCAGCAACATGGAGGCCACCCAGGACTCGGTGGGTGGGTTGCGGGAAGGGTTCTGAGCCCCCAGGGATATCATGCGCACTTTTGCGCAGTTATTTGGTTACCATTAGTAGTGTGGCAGCCAACGGTTTTAAAACTGCTCCTGCAGTTAATTGCACCCATTTGAAGCGAGTGTGAATCCACCAGAGGGAGTTCTCTGAATGGAGCATGAACATAAGAACATAAGAATTAGGAGCAGGAGTCAGCCATTCGGCCCCTCGAGCCTGCTCCGCCATTCACTTTCCCGCCTGATCCCCATATCCCTTGATTCCCTTAATATCCAAAAATCTATCGATCTCTATCTTGAATATACTCAACTACTGAGCCTCCACAGCCCCCTGGGGTAGAGAATTCCAAAGATTCACCACCCTCTGAGTGAAGAAATTTCTCCTCATCTCAGTCCTAAATGGCCGACCCCTTATTCTGAGAATGTGACCCCTGGTTCTCGATGCCCCAGCCCGGGGGAAACATCTTCCCAACATCTATCCTGTCAAGCCCTGTAAGAATGAGCTGGAGACAATTTCATCATCATAGTCAGCTCCTCGAAATTCTGGAAGATTTGCTTCCATTCATGTTTTCATGTGGCTGTACAGTCCAATACGAGAACCACAGTCTCAGTCACAGGTGGGACAGACAGTGGTTGAAGGAAAGGGTGGGTGGGGAGTCTGGTTTGCCGCATGCTCCTTCCGCTGCCTGCGCTTTTTTTCTGCGACGAGACTCGAGGTGCTCAGTGCCCTCCCAGATGCTCTTCCTCCACTTAGGGCGGTTTTTGGCCAAGGACTCCCAGGTGTCAGGAGACAACTTAGCAACCTGGTGAAAGAGGAAAACCAGCAGCAACGGGATATTAGATCTGCATGTGTTGAACAATGGAGGAGATGGAAGAGAAAAGGTGACTGTTCAGGAGGCACCCTTCAGGAGTCACTGTTACCCAATGGAGCGTGGGTAGGGCTGACTATCTGACCTCAGCAAGGAACAGTACAGAGGCTGTGCATCAAACAGAACCCATGCCAGCTCTCTGGACAAGACCTGCAGCCACCCTGCAACATCAAAACAGCGCCCTCAGTGTAGGTGGAGTGACCTCGCACTAACCTTCTGTGCCCCAGGATCACACAGGACATATGGCATAGAAACAGGCCACATGGCCCAACCAGTCCATGCCGGTGTTTATGCTCCACTCGAACCTCCTCCCATCTTTCCTCATCTAAACCTATCAGCGTAACTCTCTATTCCCTTCCCCCTCGTATGCTTATCCAGCCTCCCTTGAAATGCCTCAATACTATTCGCCTCAACCAGTCACTGTGGCAGCGAGTTCCACATTCTCACCGCTCTTTGTGTCAGCTGTGGCTCAGTGGGCAGCACACTCGCTTCTGAGTCAGAAGGTTGCGTGTTCAAATCCCACTCCAAGAACCTGACCACATATCGAGGCTGACCCTCCCAGTGCAGTGCTGAGGGAGCGCTGCACTGTCAGAGTTGCCATTTTTTGGATGATATGTTAAACCGAGGTCCCGTCTGCCCCCTCAGGTGGATTTAGAAGATCCCATGGCACTATTTTGAAGAAGAGCAGGGGAGTTATCCCCGGTGTCCTGGGGCCAATATTTATCCCTCAATCAACATAACAAAAACAAGATCATCTGGTCATTATCAAATTGCTGTTTGTGGGAGCTTGCTGTGCGCAAATTGGCTGCTGCGTTTCCCACATTACAACAGTGACTACACTCCAAAAGTACTTCATTGGCTGTAAAGCGCTTTGAGACGTCTGGTGGTTGTGAAAGGCGCTATATATAGCAAGTCTTTCTTCTTTTCATTCTTTCTTAAAGAAGTTTCTTCTGAATTCCCCATTGGATTTCTCGGTGACTATCTTATATTGATGGCCTCTAGTTATGCTCTTCCCCACAAGTGGAAACATTCTCTCTGTCTCCACTCTATCAAAACCTTTCATCATTTTAAAGACCTCTAATAGAAACATAGAAACAGAAAATAGGTGCAGGAGTAGGCCATTCGGCCCTTCAAGCCTGCACCACCATTCAATAAGATCATGGCTGATCATTCACCTCTGTCTCCCTTTCCTGCTTTCTCTCCCTACCCCTTGATCCCTTTAGCCATAAGGGCATTATCTTACTCCCTCTTGAATATATCCAATGAACTGGCCTCAACAACTCTCTGCGGTAGAGAATTCCACAGGTTCACAACTCTCTGAGTGAAGAAGTTTCTCCTCATCTCAGTCCTAAATGGCCCACCCCTTATCCTTAGACTGTGACCTCTGGTTCTGGACTTCCCCAACATTGGGAACATTCTTCCCGCATCTAACCTGTCCAGTCCCATCAGAACCATACGGTTCTATGAGATCCCCCCCTCATCCTTCGAAACTCCAATGTATAAAGGCCCAGTTGATCCAGTCTCTTCTCATATGTCAGTCCCGCCATCCCGGGAATCAGTCTGGTGAACCTTCGCTGCACTCCCTCAATAGCAAGATCACCCCTTAGCCTTCATTTTTGAAGAGAAAAGAGTCTGTTTGTCCTTTCTTCCTGGAGACTTCAGAATATCAGCGTTGTAATGTATTTGCTTTGTGGGTTTTTTGCTGAAGAATTCATAGCAACACATTGCTATTAAGAACTAGTTGGTTTATTAACAAAGGTTTAACAATCACACTACACATTACCAGTTCATCCACCAGGCTCACAACCACCTGCCTCGTCGTGGATCCCCCGAACCCAACTGGCTGGGGTTTTATTGAGTCTTGTGAACATCACGTGACCTGCTAAGCCACTCCCAACTCAACAACTCCACAAGCCTGTGAGCATACTCACAGGTGCATACAATACAAGCGCCTGTGTAGTTGACAGGATGCTTCACGAAGGCTACGGACTCTCCCTCTGCCTGTCAACAGACAACAAATTCAACACTTGCCTGAATAAGAACACAAGAAACAGGAGCAGGAGTCGGCCATTTGGCCCCTCGAGCCTGCTCCGCCATTCAATAAGATCATGGCTGATCTGATCATGGATTCAGCTCCACTTCCCTGCCTATTCCCCATAACCCTTTACTCCCTTATCGCTCAAACATCTGTCTGTCCATGCCTTAAATATATTCAATGACCCAGCCTCCACAGCTCTCTGGGGCAGAGAATTCCATAGATTTAAAACCCTCTGAGAGAAGAAATTTCTCCTCATCTCAGTTTTAAATGGGTGGACCCTTATTCTGAGACTATGTCCCCTAGTTTTAGTTTCCCCTATGAGTGGAAATATCCTCTCTGCATCCACCTTGTCGAGCCCCCTCATTATCTTATATGTTTCGATAAGATCACCTCTCATTCTTCTGAACTCCAATGTGTATAGGCCCAACCTACTCAACCTATCTTCATAAGTCAACCCCCTCATCTCCGGAATCAACCTAGTGAACCTTCTCTGAACAGCCTCCAATGCAAGTATATCCCTCCTTAAACACGGCGTATTGTCTTGAGTATAGAAGATTGAGGGGCTGATCTGATGGAAGTGTTCAAAATGTTAAAGGGATTGTGCAGGGTAGATGGGGAAAAACTATTTCCTCTAATGGGGGAATCAAGAATGAGGGGGCATCATCTTAAAATCAGAGACAAGCCACACAGAAGCAAAATCATTTTCATACACAGGGTAGTAAAAATCCAGAATTCTCTCCCCCAAAAGGCTGTGGATGCTGGGACAATTGGCGCCTTCAAGACTGAGATCAGTCGATTTTTGTTGGTCAAGGATTTCAAGGGATATGGAACCAAGATGGGTAAATGGAGTTGAGGTGTGGGTCAACCATGGTCTAATTGAATGGCGGCGCAGTTCCAAGGGTTGGACATTAAGGGAATCAAGAGGTAATATGGTGACAGTGCTGGAAGGTGGAGTTGAGGTAGAAGATCAGCCATGATCTCATTGAATGATGGAGCAGGCTCGAGGGGCCGAATGGCCTGCTCCTGCTCCTATTTCTTATATGCTCATGGGTCTGAATAACCTACTCCTGTTCCTATGCTCTTGAGTGTTGGTTGCAGACATAGACCCAATTCCCTCTGTCCTGTAACAGTCCCTGAGTACATGTCCTCACTGAATTTATCATATCACCACAAATGCTGTAGTCTGTGTCCTCCCTTATATCGACACTCATGGAATTGCATCGTATCCAGTGCAGCAATAGACCTTTCAGCCCAACTGGTCTAGTCCGGTGTTTCTGCTCCACACCCCTGTTCATCTATCTCACCCTATCAACATATTCTTCTATTCCTTTCTCCCTCATGTGTTTAAGGAGGGATATACTTGCATTGGAGACTGTTCAGAGAAGGTTCACTAGGTTGTGTCCAGAGGTGAGGGGGGCTTGACTTATGAGGATAGGTTGAGTTGGTTGGGCCTCTACTCATTGGAGTTCAGAAGAATGAGAGATGATCTTATTGAAACATATAAGATAATGAGGGGGCTTGACAAGGTGGATGCAGAGAGGGTGTTTCCACTCATAGGGGAAACTAAAACTAGAGGACACAGTCTCAGAATAAGGGGCCGCCCATTTAAAACTGAGATGAGGAGAAATGTCTTCTCTCAGAGGGTTGTAAATCTGTGGAATTATCTGCCCCAGAGAGCTGTGGAGGCTGGGTCATTGAATAAATTTAAGCCAGTGATAGACAGATTTTTGAGCGATAAGGGAGTGAAGGGTTATGGGGAGCGGGCAGGGAAGTGGAGCTGAGTCCATGATCGGATCAGCCATGATCTTATTGAATGGCGGAGCAGGCTCGAGGGGCAAAATAGCCGACTCCTGCTCCTGTTATGTTTATCCAGCTTCCTCTTAAATGCATTAAATGCTATTTGCATCAACCATGTGGTAGCGGGTTCCGCCTTTCTAACTAAAGAAGCTTCGATCTGAATGCCTTATTGAATTTTTTTCGTGGCTCTTTTACAAGCCCTAGTGTTGGATTCCCTCCGCCCTCTCCCCGCCCAACCCTCAGATAGGATCTTACCACCGGCAGAGTCGAGGGCCGGTTTGTGAAAGGAAGCCCATTGTTCATGTATTTTGAAGAAATGAGCCATTTCCCCAACTGTGCGAGACGGGGAGACAGCGCGCAAGGGCTGGGTCTTGGCAGAAACGGGTTAGCCACACCACACGCGGCCAATGCAACCTCTGCAGACCCTCCAGTACTCGCAAGGCAGGGCTCACAATGATATGCATTCACCAGGCAGAAATATAACTGGAAGGAGTTGGCAGGTTAGTAGCATGTAGCACACTGCACAGTATTTCCATTCAAAGAGGCATAGTGGCAAAGACAGGAAAGGGAGAGTAGTGGTTATGTTGCCGGACTAGTAATTCAGAGGCCTGGACCAATGATCCAGAGACAGGTCGTTCAAATCCCACCACGGCAGCTGGGGAATTTAAATTCAGTGAATTGAATAAAGCTGGAATTATAAAGCTATTAAGAGTAATGGTGACCGTTAAACTATCATAAGAAATAGGAGCAGGAGTCGGCCATTCGGCCCCTTGAGCCTGCTCCGCCATTCAATAAGATCACGGCTGATCTTCGACCTCAACTTCACTCTCCTGCCCGATCCTCATATCGCTTAATTCTCCTAGACTCCAAATATCTATTTCTCTCAGTCTTAAATATACTCAAAGACTGAGCCTCCACAGCCCTCTGGGGCAGAGAATTCCAAAGACTCACCACCCTCTGAGTGAAGAAATTCCTCCTCATCTCAGTCCTAAATGGCCGACCCCTTATTCTGAGACTGTGACCCCTGGTTCTAGACTTCCCAGCCCGGGGGGAAACACCCTCCCTGCATCTACCCTGTCAAGCCCCCTCAGAATCTTGTACGTTTCAATGAGATCACCTCTCATTCTTCTAAACTCCAGAGAGTATAGGCCCATTCTACACAATCAGATTGTTCTTTAAAACCCATCTGGTTCACTAATGTTCTTTAGGGAAGGAAATCTGCCGCCCTTACCCGGTCTGGGCCTATATGTGACTCCAGACCCACAGCAAATGTGGTTGAGTCTTAACTGCCCTCTGAAATGACCCAGTAAGCCACTCGGTTGTATCAAACCGCTCGGAACGCACCTCACGGAGGGCAATTAGGGATGGGCAAATAATGTTGGCCTTGCCAGCGATGCCCACATCCCGTGAATGAAGAAAGAAAAGAGGATTGTGCAACGGCTGTTGCCCTGGGCAGCGCTGGTACAATGAGCAGCCAGCAACACAGTCATCTGTCCCTTGTCTACCGACAGCAAGATAGAATGAGTTACTTTCATTAGTTTGTGTGGTTTTTGTTTTGCATCAGACTTAAGTGGAAAACCTTATCTCGGGCATGACTGAGAAATTCCAGCGAAACCTGATCTCAAGCGATAAGCCTGAGCAAAAACTCGCCTGGAACTGCCACTAACTCGAAAGCTGGAACAAGACACAGCAGAGCGCACCCCACCTCTGCCCTTGCCCCCCCACCTAGAATAGGATAGGTGTAGACCAACTGCAGAATAACAGGAGCCAGTCTGGTCAGAGACACTCCAGTTAATCTTTGGTGCAACAGGACAGCACGGCCGGTGAGTCATGCAATCATAGACATTTACAGCACAGAAGGAGGCCATTCGGCCCATCGTGTCCGTGCCGGCCGAACAAAGAGCTATTATAAGAACGTAAGAAATAGGAGCAGGAGTAGGCCATAAGGCCCCTCGAGCCTGCTCCGCCATTTAATAAGATCATGGCTGATCCGTCGATGGACTCAGGTCCACTTCCTCGCCCGTTCCCCATAACCCCTTAATCTCTTATCGGTTAAGAAACTGTCTATCTCTATCTTAAATTTATTCAATGACCCAGCTTCCATAGCTCTCCGAGGGAACAAACTCCATAGATTTACAACCCTCTGAGAGAAGAAATTCCTCCTCATCTCAGTTTTAAATGGGCGACCCCTTATTCTAACATTATGCCCCCTTAGTTCTAGTCTCCCCTGTCAGTGGAAACATCCTCTCTGCATCCACCTTGTCAAGCCCCTTCATAATCTTATACGTTTCGATAAGCTCACCTGTCATTCTTCTGAATTCCAATGAGTAGAGGCCCAACCTACTCAACCTTTCCTCATAAGTCATCCCCACATCGCCGGAATCAACCTAGTGAACCTTCTCTGAACTGCCTCCAAAGCAAGTATATCCTTTTGTAAGTATGCACCCGAGAGTATGCTCACAGGTTTGTAGAGCTGCTGTCGCCTGTAATTTCTGCGGTCTGGAGGAGTCCGTGTTCCACGTTTTTATGGAATGTGCGAGGTTGCAGCCCCTCTTCCATTATTTGAAGGGGCTGCTCCTCAAATTCTGGTTGCACTTCAGTCCCACACTCCTGATCTTTGGGCACCCTGTGCGGAGGTGAGCGGGCAGGTCGGAAGGCCTCCTCGTAGGACTGCTCCTGGGCCTGGTCAAGGGGGCCATCAGCCGGTCCAGGCAGCAGGCGGTCGAGGGGGTCGTTCAGCCCCCTCTGCGGTTACATCCGAGCCAGGGTGTCCCTGGAGATGGAGCACGCAGTGTCCACCGGTACGCTCACGGCCTTCCGCGAGAGGTGGGCGCCGGAGGGACTGGAGTGCATCATCTCCCCCAGCAACCAAATTTTAATTTGATCCATTAACGTCAAAAGCTTAATTGGTTTATTTTGTCAGTTTTAGTGCCCCCTTTAATCAGGGGGCACCTGATCTATGGTTCAACTTTAAAATAGTTGTAGAGCTATTGTTGCTTAAGCACGTGGGGCGATCCTGTCCGAACTGACCCCCGTCCGGATGGAATTCCTCATCGGCGCCAAACCCCGAAACCTCCCTCGGGAGCCGGCGCCTCACAACTTGAGCCTCCTCCGGGAAATCCACTCCGTGCCTTTCAGTTCTGCGCGGAGGGGTTTCCTGTACGGGCTGCTCCTGCACACTCTCAACCTTGCCATCCTCGTCTGCCATCCGGACACGCCATGGTGTACCATCTTGCCGTCCGGAGGAGGCGGGGGTCCCCAGTGGAGTCCTCTCTATGCGGGAGTCCTCCCTCTATTTATTGGGGACTTGGCCTGGAGGGTGTTGCACGGAGCAGTCCCCAGAAATAAGTTTTTAAGTCGGTTCACGGGCTCCCAGGCCGCCTGCAACCTCGCACATTCATTTTTATTGAGTGTGCGAGGTTGTAGCCCCTGTTCCATTATTTGAAGGGGCTACTCCTCAAATTCTGGTTGCACTTCAGTCCCACGCTTCTGATCTTTGGGCACCCGGTGCAGAGGTGAGCGGGCAGGTCGGAAGGCCTCCTCATAGGACTGTTCCTGGGCATGGCCAAGGGGGCCATCAACCGGTCCAGGCAGCGGGCGGTCGAGGGGGTTGTTCAGCCCGACTGCCTGCCTCTCTTCCACGGTTACATCCGAGCCAGGGTGTCCCTGGAGATGGAGCACGCGGTGTCCACCGGTACGCTCGCGGCCTTCCGCGAGAGGTGGGCACCGGAGGGACTGGAGTGCATCATCACCCCCGGCAACCAAATTTTAATTTGATTTAAGTTTCCGTAAAAAGTTTATTTTGAAATGTGTGGCTTCTGGTGCCCTCGCCAAAGGGGGCACTTGATTTTACGTTCTACTTTAAAATAGTTGTAGAGCTGTTGAGTGGGGCGTGGCTTTGCCAGTCATGTGATGTTCACAAGACTCAATAAAACCCCAGCCAGTTGGGTTCGGGGGATCCACGATGAGGCAGGTGGTTGTGAGCCCAGTGGCTGAACTGGTAATGTGTAGTGTGATTGTTAAACCTTTTGCTAATAAACCAACTGGTTCTTAATAGCAACGTGTTGCTATGAATTCTTAAGCAAAGGACCCGTGAAGCCAATGTATTATACCCGCCTAATCCCACTTTCCAGCTCTTGGTCCGTAACCTTCAGATCTAGAACAGAATATGTCGGCCCCGATGGAAGGTAATGAACTCTAATGAGCGAATCTCGATCTGGAGCAAGAATAAGATCGGAGCGAAGCCCGGTTAGGAGCTGCTGGGCTGGAGATGACAGAGGAGGTAATGAGTGTGGGGTGGGGTTGAGGGGGGAGGTAGGCCTTGAGGGTGGTAGGTGACCAAGTTACAATGACTATCTTTCATTCAGTCCTCATTTGATAGCGTATCGAGCGTGATGTCATACATTTGGGTAGGGTGCTTTTGAAGTGGCCCATTGTTTTGTGAGACTCTCTGTGACATGACTCATGCCTAGTGATTGGCAGCATGCCAGCACTGCTTGGCTAATAAAACCCCGTGCCCGCTCACTGTGTGTGTGGTGTGTGCGTGTGAGACGTATCCATACACACCAAGTCAATGGGCCGTGATAAAATCGTTTAAAGGGGCAATGTCTGAACATGTCCAGACCCTCTAACCCTTCCCCCGCGTTGTTTCTTGATCCTGCATGACCTGTACTAGTATTTAAAAAGGATTTGTACTCCTCTCCCCAATGATGCAGGGTTCAGTAGTGTAGCTATGTTACTGGACTAATAAAAAGAAAGGCTTGCATTTCTATAGCACCTTTCATGACCACCGGACGTCTCAAAGCGCTTTACAGCCAATGAAGTACTTTTTGGAGTGCAGTCACTGTTGTAATGTGGGAAATGCGGCAGCCAATTTGCGCACAGCAAGCTCCCACAAACAGCAATGTGATAATGACCAGATAAGCTGTTTTTTTAGTGCTGTTAATTGAGAGATAAATATTGGCCCCGGGACACCGGGAAGTACAAACAAATATTTATAAAAAGGGGCATAAAATGTATCTCCAAGGAATATCGCTGTCTTTCGGATGAGACGTTAAACCAAGGCCCCATCTGCTCTCTCGGGCAGGTGTAAAAGATCCCATGGCACTTGTGATGTATGTAACCATCATGCAATGGTAACCTTCATGTAACTGTAACCTTCATGCAACTCCTGTACACTGTGCCTGTACCCTAGAAATGCACACCCTGACCACAGGAGGTGAACTTGTGGGCGACACTCCTCACCTGGGCTTCCAGGTATAAAAGGGGAGGTCCCACCCAGGGTCAGCACTCCTTGGTCCTGGGAATAAAGGTTAAGGTCACGTAGTGACTGTGTCTACAGTACATGCCTCGTGTGAGTTTGTAGTAAGGTGTAAGGACGCTACATTTGGCAACGAGAAACGGGAATCACCGAACCACGAGAGTGGCCACCGGTAGCACAGAGGAACGTTACTGTGTGGGTGAGGACTGGGACAACTTCATAGAAAGACTCCAGCAGAGCTTTGTCACGAAGGACTGGCTGGGAGCGACAGCGGCTGACAAGTGGAGGGCGCATCTACTGACCAGCTGCGGACCACAGACGTATGCGTTGATGAAAGACTTGCTCGCACCCCAAAAGCCGGCAGACAAGTCCTTTGAAGAGCTCAGCCAGCTGATCAGTGAGCATCTCAAGCCGGCGAGTAGCGTACACATGGCCTGGCACCGGTTCTACACACACCGGCGTCGGGAGGGACAATGCATCTCGGACTTCGTTGCAGACACGGCGCTTGGCCAGTCTCTGTAAGTTCACAGATGCTTGCAGGGGGGAGATGTTAAGGGACATTTTCATTGAGGGCATTAATCATGCCGGCATTTTCAGGACACTCATAGAGGCCAAGGACTTGACTTTAGAAGGGGTGGCGTTGATAGCTCAGACCTTCATGGCAGGGGAAGAGGAGACCTAATTTACATGCGCAGCCCTGGTCCCAACGTGGCGATGGACCAGGGAGTTAACATGGTGAACACAGCTCGGGACCCCGCAGGTAGGCAAGGGCATTTCGAAACTGCCCAGGCAGCAACAGACACTAGGGTGGGCCCGCAACAGGGACAATGGAAAGGGGATCGGCAATTCACGCCATCTCGAGGAACAATGCGTCCCGCGATGGGACCATTAACACCCACCATCAGAGTGCTTAGAAACAACCAAATGGGCAATCAGAGAGGAATGCCTAGTAACAGTCCCTGTGTTAACAGCAATCTCAGTTCATGCTGGAGATGCGGGGGTAGACGTACTGAGAAAAGCCGCAGGTTCCAGCAATATACCTGTAGGATTTGTAACGTCAGTGGACACTTGGCCAGGATGTGCAAAAAGGCTGTGGCGAGGCTAATCTGCGAGACAAAGGAACCAGACGAGGGGTCTGCAATGCAGGATGATGCCTGGGCAAAAGCCATGGATGCTGAAGTTCAGCGGGTTCACGTGGCTGACGTCCACAGCTCATACACTAAAACGCCACCCATGATGATGAAAGTTTTATTGAATGGCACCCCGGTGCACATGGAGCTGGATACGGGAGCTAGCCAGTCACTTATGAGCGCCCAACAATTTGAGAGACTATGGCCACACAGAGCTAGCAGGCCCAAACTGGAACGCATTGACACGCAGCTAAGGACGTACACCAAAGAGATCATCCCAGTGCTGGGCAGTGCAAACTTGGTAGTAACACAAAATGGATCACAGAACCGGCTGCCACTCTGGATCGTCCCGGGAAATGGCCCCGCGCTCTTGGGGAGGAGTTGGCTAGTTGAGATGAATTGGAACTGGGGGGATGTGCACGCCATTTCATCTGTGGAGCGAAGTTCATGCTCACAGGTCCTACAAAAATTTGGTCACTGTTTCAACCCGGTGTCGGAACGTTCAAGGGCACTAACGTAGTGATACGCATCACTCCGGATGCCAGACCAGTGCACCACAAAGCCAGAGCGGTGCCGTATGTGATGTGTGAAAAAATTGAAAGTGAATTGGACAGGCTGCTCAGAGAGGGCATAATTTCGCCCATTGAATTCAGCAACTAGGCAAGTCCCATCGTTCCTGTCCTTAAAGCAGATGGCTCGGTCAGGATTTGTGGCGACTACAAAGCCACCATCAACCGAGTGTCACTGCAAGACCAATACCTGCTCCCGAGAGCGGAGGACCTTTTTGCCACGCTGGCAGGTGGCAAGCTGTTCCCGAAGCTGGGCCTCATTTCAGCCTACATGACTCAGGAACTGGCTGAAGAATCCAAGCTTCTGACCACCATCACGACGCACAAGGGATTATTTATCTACAACAGGTGTCCGTTTGGCATTCGTTCGGCGGCAGCCATCTTTCAGCGGAACATGGAAAGCTTGCTCAAATCCATTCCTGGAACAATCGTATTCCAAGACGACGTCCTTATAACGGGTCGAGACACCGAGGAACACCTCCACAACCTGGAGGAGGTGCTACGCTGACTGGACCGGGTAGACTTGCGGCTGAAAAAGGCCAAGTGTGTGTTTTTGGCCCCAGAGGTCAAATTTTTGGGCAGGAGGGTTGCCGCAGATGGGATCAGGCCCACCGAATCCAAAACGGAGGTGATCCGCCGGGCGCCCCGGCCCGGCAACACGTCGGAGTTGCGATCATTCCTGCGACTTTTGAACTATTTCGGGAACTTTCTGCCGAACTTAAGCACATTGTTGGAGCCGTTACACATGCTCCTGCGTAAAGGTTGTGAATGGCTTTGGGGGGAGTGTCAAGAACGGACTTTCAATAAGGCAAGGAACCTGCTGTGCTCTAACAAACTGTTGACTTTGTATGACCCCTGTAAAAAACTGGTTTTAACGTGAGATGCATCGTCCTACGGGGTTGGGTGTGTGTTGCAGCAGGGTAATGACGACGGCCGACTCCAACCGGTGGCTTACGCCTCCAGGTCGCTCTCCCAGGCAGAGCGTGGAGACGGCATGGTCGAAAAGGAAGCACTCGCTTGTGCTTACGGTGTGAAAAAGATGCACCAGTACCTTTTCGGTAGACGGTTCGAGCTAGAGACGGACCACAAGCCGTTAACATCCCTGTTGTCCGACAACAAGGCTGTCAATGCCAATGGGTCAGCTCGCATTCAGCGATGGGCTCTCACGCTGGCTGCGTATGACTATACCATACAGCATCAGCCAGGCACCGAAAATTGCGCTGACGCGCTCAGCAGGCTCCCACTGGCCACCACCGAGGGGGCATCAGAGCAAAGCGCCGAGATGGTCATGGCCGTTGAGGCTTTTGACACTGCGGGCTCCCCCATCACAGCCCGCCAGATCAAACTCTGGACCAACAGGGACCTCCTCCTATCCATGATAAAGAAATGTGTCCTGACTGGGGATTGGGCGCCCGCACACGGAGTGTGCCCCAAGGAGGTCAGACCGTTTCAGAGACGGATGGATGAGCTTTCCATCCAAGCTGACTGCCTGCTATGGGGCAGCTGGGTAGTCATGCCCCAGAAAGGAAGGGAAGCGTTCATCAGGGAACTCCACAGCGAGCACCCTGGCATCGTGTTAATGAAGGCCATTGCCTGGTCACATGTATGGTGGCCAGGGATTGACTCAGACCTGGACGACGTGTGCCCAGCTGGGCAATGCCCCCAGGGAGGCCCCACTCAGCCCGTGGCCCTGACCCTGGCCCACCAGGCCATGGTCACGCATTCACGTAGACTATGCGGGGCCGTTCATGGGAAAAATGTTCCTGATCATTGTCGATGCATACTCGAAATGGATCGAGTGCCTCATATTAAACTCGTGCACACCGTGGAGAGTCTGCGTACGGTTTTCGCGATCCACGGCTTGCCGGACATCCTGGTCAGCGACAATGGCCCGTGTTTCACCAGCCATGAATTCAAGGAGTTTATGTCAGGTAATGGTATCAAGCACGTCCGGACAGCGCCGTTCAAGCCGGCTTCCAATGGCCAGGCAGAACGTATGGTCCAAGTCATAAAACAGGGCACACTACGCATCCAAGGACCCTCCCTTCAGTACCGCCTATCGCGCCTCCTGCTGGCCTACAGGTCCCGCCCGCACTCGCTCACGGGAGTCCCGCGGAACTCCTCATGAAACGCACGCTTAAAACGTGGCTGTCCCTCATTCACCCCAGCCCTGGCAGACATTGTCGAGGGCAAGCGGCAGTCCCAAACCGAGTTTCACGACCGAAACTCAAGGGGGAGGTGTATAGAAATGGATGACCCAGTATTTGTTCTTAACCATGCATTGGGACCCAAGTGGCTTGAGGGCACAGTAATTGGCAAAGAAGGGAATAGGGTCATAGCGGTCAGACTCAACAATGGGCAGATATGCCGCAAACACTTGGACCAAGTAAAGAAAAGGTTCAGCATAGACACAGAGGAACCTGAGGAAGAGCATGAGATGTCACCCACACCACTGCCAGTGGACGAGCAACAAGGACAGTCCACAACATGCACAGTCCCTGCGGCCAGCCCGGACAGGCCGGAATCACCTCAGGTGACAGAGACGCATGCCAAGGCTCAGCCACCAGAGCCACAACTGCGGCGCTCCACGAGAGAGCGTCAACCACCTGACAGACTTAACCTTTGACACAAAAAGACGTAAGGGGGGAGGTGATGTCATGTATGTAACCATCATGCAATGGTAATCTTCATGTAACTGTAACCTTCATGCAACTCCTGTACACTGTACTTATACCCTAGAAATGCACATCCTGACCACAGGGGGTGAACTTGTGGGAGACACTCCTCACCTGGGCTTCCAGGTATAAAAGGGGAGGTCCTACACTCCTTGGTCCTGGGAATAAAGGTTAAGGTCACGCAGTGACTGTGTCTACAGTACATGCCTCATGTGAGTTTGTAGTACGGGGTGCAGGGACACCACGGCACTATTTCGAAGAAGAGCAGGGGGAGTTATTCCCGGTGTCCTGGGGCCAATATTTATCCCTCAATCAACATAACAAAAACAGATTATTTGGGTCATTATCACATTGCCGTTTGTGGGAGCTTGCTGTGCGCAAATTGGCTGCCACGTTTCCCACATTACAACAGTGACTACACTTCAAAAAGTACTTCATTGGCTGTAAAGCGCTTTGGGACGTCCGGTGGTCGTGAAAAGCGCTGCTTTAAGTGCCAGGCTGTCATTTAGACGCTATCCCGGCAATCGGTAGCTGCACTATTTTTGGAAAATTACAGCGAGGAGATGAAATGATTCCTGTCGCAGTGCGGCAATTTATCGCAGATAAACATCCTAGTTTTCTTTCAATTCAAAATCAAAACGGGGCTATTTTTAAACCAGTAACTGGGAGCCGGTCAGACTGAGGATAACAAACTTCTCTGGTTAAATAAGCAGAAGTCATGAATGAGTGAAAGAGATGATTGTGGGAAGCACATATTGGAATAACGTGGCCCTGGGCCCTCCCAACCCCTGCTATTTACCTTAAGGCATTCTCAGTGTCTGAGGTTACACAACACGCCTAGACATTATTTTTGACCTTCTTTTTAATTAGAATTTCTTTCCACTTCCCCCACCCTCCATGCGTTTCTAGACCAGTTGGTGGAGAGACATGCGGAGACCCTTTAGAGTCAAGTTGGCTCCAAGGTGACCTAGCCGTCAATTGGAACCCTGTCACCCTTCTTTGGCAGATGCCGTAATCCGGCAACTGAGCCCAACAGGTCCTCAGTGCACCGCGGAACTCCAACATAAGAACATCAGAAATAGGAGCAGGAGTCGGCTATTCGGCCCCTCGAGTCTGCTCCGCCATTCAATAAGATCATGGCTGATCTGATCTTGGCCTCAGCTCCACTTCCCCGCCCGCTCCCCATAACCCTTCACTCCCTTATCCTTCAAAAATCTGTCTCGCTCCACCTTAAACATATTCAATGACCCAGCCTCCACAGCTCTCTGGGGCAGAGAATTCCACAGATTTACAACCCTCTGAGAGAAGAAATTCCTCCTCATCTCAGTTTTAAATGGGTGACTCCTTATTCTGAAACTATGTCCCCTAGTTCTAGATTCCCCCACGGGGGGGGGGGGAGGGGGAAACATCCTCTCTGCATCTACCCTATCAAGCCCCCTCAGAATCTTATATGTTTCAATAAGATCACCTCTCCTTCTTCTAAACTCCAATGAGTATAGGCCCAACCTGCTCAACCTTTCTTCATAAGACAACCCCTTCATCTCAATCTCAGAACTCTAGATAATTGACTACACTGCCTGGCTCGTTGATGGGATTGAGAGTTAAGCCCATCCCCCTGGGGGTGCTGAGCTTCCACCCCACTCAACAATAAATTGCATTTATATAGCGCCTTTAATAAAATTTGACTCTGAGCAACACAAGGAGATATTTAAAAGCTTGGTCAAAGAGGTAGAGTTTTAAGGAGTGTCTTAAAAATAATTTCTATGGCGCATTTCATGACCACTGGACGTCTCAAAGCGCTTTAAAGCCAATGAAGTGTAGACACTGTTGTAATGTGGGAAACGCGGCAGCCAATTTGCGTACAGCAAGCTCCCACACACAGCAATGTGATAATGACCCAGATAATCTGTTTTTTTTGTTATGTTGATTGAG
Organism: Pristiophorus japonicus; assembly: GCF_044704955.1. Lineage (NCBI taxonomy): Eukaryota > Metazoa > Chordata > Chondrichthyes > Pristiophoridae > Pristiophorus > Pristiophorus japonicus. The sequence goes on from NC_092002.1 coordinate 11,990,519, forward strand.
GGATAAATATTGGCCCTAGGACACCAGGGATAACTCCCCTGCTCTTCTTCGAAATAATGGCCATGGGATCTTTTACATCCACCTGAGAGAGCAGACAGGGCCTCAGTTTAACATCTCATCCAAAAGACAGCACCTCCGACAGTGCAGCACTCCCTCAGCACTGCACTGGGAGGGTCAGCCTGTAGTGGGACTCGACCCAACAACCTTCTGACTGAGAGGCGCGGGTGCTTCTCGCTGAGCCACAGCTGATACTGGTAAAGGATGAGTGAGAGGTGGGGAGGTTTAGGGAGGGCATTCCGGAGAGGGCCAAGGCTGCTGATGGTGGGGTGAAGAAAACTGGGGACGCACAAGACGCCATAATTGGAAGAGCGCAGAGATCTCGGAGGGTTGTAGAGTTACAAATAATCCTGTGACGAGTAGGGTGTTCCTATTTGAGAGGCTGCACGGTTTCAGCACAGAATCATAGAATGGTTACAGCACAGAAGAAGGCCATTCGGCCCGCCGAGCCCGTGCCGGCTCTGTGCAAGAGCCCCTCAGCCAGTCCCACTCCCCCGCCCTTTCCCCGTAGCCCTGCTAATTTCATTATTTCAGGTAGTTATCCAATTCCCTTTTGAAAGCCGCAATTGAGTCTGCCTCCACCTTTCAGCCAGCGCATATACAGATCCTAACCACTCGCTGTGTTAATAAAGTTGAGTCCCTGGTGTGGGACTTGAACCCGCGACCATTGCTGACCTCAGAGGCGGGCGTGTTACCTACTGGTTGCCGCTCCCACCCTCCCCTGTCTTCCGAGCTCAAACTCATTCACAAACCGGGGGGGGGATTCATTTCTTGGAAGTGTCACTCGGCATTATTGTTTTTATTTGCTCTCCCCCCAACAACGGGATACTTGCTTGTAAATCAGCTCACGCACCCAACAGGGTCCGTGAGACAGAGCGGGGGCTAGTGCGGGGGATGGTGAGACTGTGTGGGGTAGTGGGGGGGGGGGATGTGAGACAGAGCGGGGTTAGTGAGGTGGGGTGTGAGTCAGAGCGGGGGTAGTGTGGGGGGGGTGTGAGACAGAGCGGGGGGTAGTGAGGGGGGGTGAGAAAGAGCGGGGTTAGTGAGGGGGAGGTGAGACTGAGGGGGTGAGACAGTGTGGGGTTCGTGAGCGGGTGTGAGACAGTGTGGGGTTAGTGGGGGGGGTGAGACTGGGTGGGGTTAGTGGAGGGGGGGGTGAGACAGTGTGGGGTTAGTGAGGGGGGTGAGACAGTGTGGGGGTTAGTGAGGGGGGGTGAGACAGTGTGGGGTTAGTGAGGGGGGGGTGAGACAGTGTGGGGTTAGTGAGGGGGGTGAGACAATGTGGGATTAGTGAGGGGGGATGAGACAGTGTGGGGTTAGTGAGGGGGGGTGAGACAGTGTGGGGTTCGTGAGGGGGGGTGAGACAGTGTGGTTAGTGAGGGGGGTGAGACAGTGTGGGGTTAGTGAGGGGGGGTGAGACAGTGTGGGGTTAGTGAGGGGGGGTGAGACAGTGGTGGGGTTAGTGAGGGGGGGGTGAGACAGTGTGGGGTTAGTGAGGGGGGTGAGACAGTGTGGGGTTAGTGAGGGGGGTGAGACAGTGTGGGGTTAGTGAGGGGGGGTGAGACAGTGTGGGGTTAGTGAGGGGGGTAAGGACAGTGCGGAGTTAGTGAGGGGGGGTGAGACAGTGTGGGGTTAGTGAGGGGTTTGAGACAATGTGGGGTTAGTGGGGGCGGGTGAGACAGTGTGGGGTTAGTGGAGGGGGGTGTTGAGACAGAGCGGAGTTAGTCGGGGGGGTGAGAC